>NC_057807.1:158786213-159006790 GCF_018294505.1 Triticum aestivum
CCCCCCCCAAAATAAGTTGCCTAGCTCCGCCAGTGTTGGACATGGTATAGTTCACGCGCAAGCCCGACATTCCAAGTTCAACTTCCACATCAAACTCATGTTCACAGATATCTACACATTTATACATAATGTCCACAACCATGATTCACTTCAAAGCCAAAAAAAGTGAGGAGAGTTATAAATAAAGAAAAACCTCTACTAGTTCCTGCTACCAGTGCGAGCACAACAAGTCAAGACCATGCGTAAATTAATTATATTTTAGTCATTTTTCCTGTTCTAAAATGCCTGCCGGCTCGTGGAAGGACATGTTGCCGGCACACGCGCGGATTCAATGAAGGCAGGCAGGGCAGTTTTAAGCTGGTTGCACGCGGCGAGGAGGCGTGCTCAGCCGGGCCTGCAGCGAGTGCGACCCTCTTTGCCGGCGCGCCGTTTCAATGCCTGTGCTATGAGAGGTCGCGTCCGTGTCAGAGCAATCACTCCCTCCAGTCCTTTTTTGTTTGGGTATAACAAAATCTCGTTTTCCATTCACATTTTACAAGTAAAATTCGTGGACAAACTTTGACCCAAAGTACGATGGGGACTAGTAAACCAGAATGGAGGTAGTAGTTTTTTTAATCAAAAAGGGTTTCCCCTTCCGATTACTGAAAACCAGCATCTAAATCTAAACCATAGTATTTGCCCTAGAACTACCAGGTTCAACATATCGCAACATAAACCCATACAACCATATGCCAAGGAGGTACGTAGTACTATGAATTCCATTTTCGCTCCATACCAATCGTTCTAAAAACTACTTATTACTTATAACGTGCCATTGAAAATTGGAACTCTTAACCCCGCTAAAAAACGATATTTTAAACGTGGCTACTCAATCTGTGGCAACTGGCGAGCGACCGTGCTCCAAGTCGTTCACCTGTGGTCCCGACAATCAACTCCTACAAAGGTGCTCCACCACGTACCCAGTACCTGCGAATGCAGCAATCGTGCACCTAGGGTTTTAGGGTTTATTTGTTAACGTCGCCTTTACGTAACACTCATGTGTGCGAGACAGCGAGAGGCCGACTGCGTGCGTGCGCCTCTTATCTTTGTATATGTACTCCACCATTTGTCTGGTATCCAAAAAATTATAATAACTACTAGCAATGTGCCAATGCGTTGCCACACGATCAAAGTAGATTAATACATATTCACCGATTTGATAGAAAAAAAGTCTAGTTTTGAAATACATATATCACTAAAAATATGTTATGTTTCACTCAAAATATATTCCTTTGGTGGTTTTGATGATATAAGGGAGGAATGTTGTTGGTTTCAAGATTCGATAAGTGGTATATGTCTAATTTCTACTCTTACTAGCAAGATACCGGTGCATTGCACGGAACATCAAGATCTTGTGGGAGAAAAGGATGAACGAGGGAAGGCCTTATCTACAAATGTGGTGAAGAGTGTGGGTAAATTGCCATATTTTCCTTCCTATCCATCAGATATAAATTGGACGACCTACATTGCAGGATGGCAGGCCCACCATCATCACCAACTCTATTTTTTTATCCCTACTCTTATAAAAAGCATTGTAGGTGATGATCGTGTGCCTGCCATCCTGCAATATAGGCCGTCTGATCTATATCTGACGGATAGGAAGGAAACTATGGAAATTTTGCAAAAAGATACCCACACCCCTCTCCACATTTGCAAATAAGGCCTTTCCTCGTTCATCCTTTTCCCCCACAAGATAAACTACTCATACAAATGCATCTTGATGTTCCGTGCAACGCATGGGCATCTTGCTAGTTGTTGCAAAAATCCCATGTGTGTGTGAGAGAGAGGGAGAGTGGAGGAGGACGGAGTGCATGTGTGACAAACACACAAGTAGTGTGTGTGCGATAGGTATCAGCTTAAAATGAGGCGATAGTGTGTGTGTGCACGATCGAGAGGGCGTGTCTCAAGAAGGGAAGAAAAAGCTACATAGATACAAGGAGCGGGAGAGAGACATGTATGCGATGGTGGAAGCATGAGTGTGCGGGTGTATAAAATCTAGAGGCTAGCTAGTCGATAAATGTTTGTGAGAGAAATACAAGTCGGGGTGTGAAAGCGAGAGTTTTGTTTGTGAGAGAGAGAGAGACGGTAGTCGGGAAGGGGAGTGGAAGCAGGAGTTGTGTGTGTGTGTGTCTGTGAGAGAGAGAGGAGACGGTAGTCGGGGTTGTCTGATCGGTGTCAGTCTGGGATGGAGACAAAAAGGAGACCGCAACAAATGTTGTGTCTACAGGAGAGAGAGAGAGAGTAATTTTACTGGTATGAGTCATATGTAGAGACATATAGGGTGTGAGAGAGAATCCCATAGAGAGAAAGACAAAGTGAAAGATGAGTGGAGACTGTCTGTGTGGCGGTGAAAAAGAAAGCTTAGGTACCGAGTGATACCAGAGAATAGTAGAGACGTGAGAGATAATGAAAACCGTGTAATGTATAATGATAGGGAGAGTGTGACACTTCTCAAGGGAGACGTCGAGAGACCATGTTTGCGAGGATAGGAGAAACATGAAGTGAGCGTGCGGGTGAGCTGATGAAAAGAGAGTGATAGCTACCTGAAGGAGCATGCATGCGAGAGAGATGGGCGTGAAAGGAGTGAACAAAAAAGGGATTCAAATATTTGAATAGGAGAGATGATACATGTAATCCATACTCGAACCAAAATTGATCTATCAAACATGCATACTCATATGAATTCACGCACATCTATTTTATTTAATATGTAGATATTACTGATCCATACATTTTAGTAGAACATAATTTGGTTAAAAAAATTCGAATTCAACCTTAAGATTTCGAGATCGTTGTATTTGTAAATCATATTATACATATAAAGGAGCAGAATTCTTTGTTCTGCTTTTGAAAGTATATATAAAAAAATTATGTATATAGAATGTAATTCCAATTGAAAATGGATCCCGCCCGAAAAAAATAGTAGAATACAAACGGGATTCGAATTGAGTTGGCACGGTAAACGTGCACTGTGCAAAATTTGAACGAAGCGGGGAAAGTCGCTGTAACCGCCCGAAACCAAAATCTGCGAGATAGAAATCACTACTGCCTATCCGTGCCACGCAAAGCCTATTTGTTGGATTTCTATAGGTTTCGATAGGGGTAGGTTTGTAATTTCACCCAAACGTGACGTAACCGCCTCTCACCCGGATTCATACATGGTGGGCGCCAAAACACAGTGTGCCCTAGGCCGAAATCGACTCCCTCCCCAATTCATATTCATACACGGTGGGTGCCAAAAACAAACTCTTGTCGGCAAATATTCGGTGTATGCGAGATTACCGTCCTATCCCCAACCGACTAATGTTGCTGTGATGTAGTAGAAATTTGAAACGGGGGCTAAGTTTGTAAATTTCCTCGCATTTGAGACAAGCACGCCCTGAATACATGGTTCCCCCCTTCATCTCTACCTCCCTTTTCCCCATTCGTACTCCGTGGGCGCCAAAACACCCTCTCCACCCCACCCTCCTCCGTCCGCCGTCGTCCGCCACCCCGTCCACCGCCGTCCTCCTCCACCATGCCGGAGCTGATACCCCGACGCCACCGTCCATTACAAGAGATCGACCTCTCTCATCCATGCCTTCGTACCGGGATCCTTGCATCCCGTCCTCTCGCTTCATCCCCGCCGTCGTCCACCTTGCCGGCGCCGCTCCTACGACCATCTCATCCACCGTGCCCCGCCGCCACCGTCTACCCTCCTAGATCTGCTTCCACGCTGTCGACAGCCATCGCTACCGCAACACCATCAAATTCTCAGCAGATGCGTACACGGCACCGCACCAGAGGCGGTACTCTTTCGTATCTGCTCAACTTATTTATCGCAGCAAGAAAATAGATTGCCACTGCTTTACTCTGATTTCTTATCTTGGTTGCGAAGTTGCCTTTGTCCGGTTTGCACCTTCAGATCCGCCATGGCACACTCGACACTATACTCCCAATGCTTATGGTTTTCCCCTTTTATATTCCACACTAGATAAATCACAGTAGACTAAATTTCAAAATTGGGTCAGTCGATTTTTCAGAGCTCGCCGGAGTTCGCCGGTGCGATCCAAGGGGCTCGGGTGGTTGTGGGGCCTCGCCGAACAAACAAAACTCGACGCGGGTGGGGGGTGGGGGTGGCGGAGGAACACAGGCGGTGGGGGCCGGTGGTCCGGCCGGCGGCCCGTGCGGTGTTCTGTATGGGAAGAATCAGAGACGAGGAAGAAGAAGGGTTAGGAGACGTAGGATCTTCATCCAACCGCCTGAAATGGTCGAGAGACCGCTGGGGAGTTGCATTCTTAATGCGCTCTGGTTCATCATGTGTGGGCACTGCGCAACCAACATTTTATTATCCAAAATCTGCTTGCTCTTCTTTACCATGTTCCTCTTCCGTTCTTCTTTAATAAGTACTCTCTTTGTTCCTAAATACAAGTCTTTGTATAGATTCCACCATGGACTACATATGGAGCAAAATGAGTGAATCTACAATCTAAAATGTATCTGGATACATCTGTATGTGATCCATAGTGGAAATCTCTACCAAGACTTATATTTTGGAACGGAGGGAGTATGCTAGTAGTACAATATGTTCCTTGTACTGAAGATGAGCAGGGACATTTGTAGTGTAGAGGTCTATACAGTCGGTTGTGATGGACACTTTGAGCCTCTTTGATTCGTAGGATCTTGTAAACATAGCACTACTAGGGAAAAGGCTAGCAGCAGCGCGGGTTTTCAGGCTAGCAGCAGCGCGGGTGGCCGCGCTACTAATAAGGCGCTACAGCTAACTCATAGTAGTAGCGCGGCCCCAACCCGTGCTACTACTGTTGACGATATCAGCAGTGCTTTTTGTGAACGCGCTACTATTAACTAGCTGTAGCGATTTCGTCATCCCTTGCTACTGCTATATCTTTCATCATTTTCCCACTGCCCCATTCCCTTTCAGTTCCCCTTTCACTTTTAGTTCTCCTTTCAGATACTAGATACTAGGTACTGCTAGTAGATATCAAATTCATAAACCATTACTAGGTATGGTAGTTCAAACCACGATGAGTAATTTGGAACGAAGGGAGTACTAGATAACAATTTCATGCATAGCCAACATGCATCCTCAAGCAGTACAAGGTCATATCAACGGCCATCATCATATGTAGTTCTAGATGATATCGACGACGATCATCATATGTAGTTCTAGATGATATAGCCACACACACATATGTAGTTCTAGATGATATCAAAGACAATCATCATCCTCAAGCCTGGGCGGCTGGTGTTCCTGATAGTAATTAGGATGGCCTGTCCAACACGAAGATTCTTGCCATCGAGGAATTTCTTCCACCCAACCGAGCTTAAGTGTGTGCGACCGTCCGTGTCCACGCGGTAAGTACAGGTTGTGACGGAGCCCCTTGCAGTAAGGCGTAGTCCAGCTGAGCCTTCTTCATCAGGCTCGATACCATAACTCATAGATATGCTCTTTGCCAATTTCTGAATAAGAAAAACATATCATTTAATAAGCATGTGATCGAACTCTACACTAAAACATATATATCATCGACTAGATTCCACACAACATACCATATCATTGGACTGTACACTAAGTAATTCACACTATTAATTTGCATTTGTAAGTATAACATACCATATCATGTCGATCAACCATGGTATTTGTCAAGCGGGTCACGAATGGCACCCCGACAAAGTCAGCACGTGGCGGAATTATGTCCCACAGGTTGGACACCTCCTCCTCACTCAGCCTTGTTCTTTGAGCTTCAATGGCTTCATGAAGTGGGTCCTCATCATCTTCATCGAGTGGGTCCTCATTATCTTCATCCTCTTCATCATCTTCGTCATCTTCATCATCTTCCACCAGGTTGAGATAAATGACAGCTAGCTTGGGTCTTTCTGCTCGGAAGTTGAAGCTGATCAACTCACCACCAGTAAGATGCATGCGAGCGACGAAACGGGCCCATCCATCTCCTCCAATCTGCGACATATTGCGTCCTTTCTCGGCCTCCATAGTGTACGCCCCCCCCCCCAGGAGCCTCAAATGTCACAGTATCTCCTTTCAGCTAGTTGAATTTCAACCTCACATTGCATGGGACGATCTGTGTAAAATAAGCAAAATGACACAATGCAGTAATGCCAACACTAAAAATAAAATAGTTATTACATTTCATCTAATTTCTTACCGCCGCATGATGAAAACTCGTCTAGAAGTAGATGCAGAACAGCTTGCCAGTTGCAAGGCTGCTGGCGCATCTTGACTTGCACAGTTGACATAGTGGTGGTGGTGGTGGCGTCATTCTTCCTAAAGCAATATGAGCAAAGGATTACTAAATCAACTAAATCAAAATGTTCCTAAGTCAACTAAATCAACTAGCCTACTAAATCGACTAAATCAAAATGTTCTAAGTCAACTAAATCAACTAGCCTACTAAGTCAGCTAAATCAAAATGGTCTAAGTCAACTAAATCAATTAGCCTACTAAATCAACTAAATCAAAATGTTCTAAGTCAACTAAATCAACTAAATCAAAATGTTCTAAGTCAACTAAATCAACTAGCCTACTAAGTCAACTAAATCAAAATGTTCTAAGTCAACTAAATCAACTAGCCTACTAAATCAACTAAATCAAAATGTTCTAAGTCAACTAAATCAACTAGCCTACTAAGTCAACTAAATCAAAATGTTCTAAGTCAACTAAATCAACTAGCCTACTAAATCAACTAAATCAAAATGTTCTAAGTCAACTAAATTAACTAAATGAATTAGCCTACTAAATCAACTAAATCAAAATGTTCTAAGTCAACTAAATCAACTAGCCTACTAAATCAACTAAATCAAAATGTTCTAAGTCAACTAAATCAACTAGCCTACTAAGTCAACTAAATTATATCAACTAAATCAAAATGTTGCATATGAGCAGGAGGGAGAAGGAGGGCGACTCGAGGAGGGAGAAGAGAGTAGGATGGAGGAGGAAGGCGGAGCGAGGAGGGGCCGGCCGGCGCGGCCAGTTGAGGGAGGACGGAGGAGGAAGGCGGAGCGAGGAGGGGTCGGCCGGCGCGGCCAGTTGAGGGAGGACGGAGGGGGAAGGCGGAGCGAGGAGGGGCCGGCCAGCGGCGAGTGGAGAGGGAGGACGGAGGAGGAGGCCGGTACCGAGTCCAGCAAGGAGGAGGAGGTGACGGCGCGCGGCGCAGACGGAGGAGGGGCGACGGGGGAGCGCGGCGCAGACAGATCGGAGAGGATTTTGAGTGGCTGTTTGTGAGTGGATCCGAGAAGGGAGGAGATGAGGGAGATGAATGGCTTAGCAGTAGCGCTCTTCAGGAAAACGCACTACTGCTAAGCTGTCTAGCAGCAACGCTTTTCACAGTAAAGCGCTACTGCTATGTGTCAGCATGCAAAAATAGACTTTGTTCAATATATCAAAAACACATTGATCATCAACGATCTTTTTGTGTACAATCTGATTGACAATATGAGTCCTCACCGGTTTAGGAACAGGTGAAGACTCATATTGCAGCCACAAATTCTACACATAGAGTTCAATGAAGATCAAGTGCTTGTCAAAGTGTGAGAAGTAACATATTTAAGGTGGTAGAAACTCTCTTCACAGAGCGAGGTGGGACTAAATTTTTGTAGGAAACTTAGCAGTAGCGCTTATCCGAGAAATGCGCTGCTACTATGCCACGTAGCAGTAGCGCGCATCACGCTAACGCGTTGCTGCTATAACTAGCCTCGCGACGGCCTCGTAGGAATTATAGCAACAGTGCGTCTTTCGGGTGATGCGCTACTGCTATATTTGTCTCAGCAGCGAGTTTCGTTCGTACGCGCTACTGCTAGTTAGCAGCAGCGAGTTATTTTGGAGCGCGCTGCTGATAAGATTCTGTGTATAGGCTTTTCCCTAGTAGTGTAGGAATAGGATTTGTAGTGGCCTGCCCACTTGAATCCTATAAGAATAGCAAGGAAATGCGCGGAGCTGTGTCGCCTTTGAGATTTATACTGATATTAACAGTACAGCACCTTCACTTGAAGAGAGCTGGTATCCGAAGCCTTTCTAGCCGTACCGGCAATACTAGCACATATATTCCAGCAAGTTCCACTTTGTTGATTTTACTCTGATGCTTAAGGTTTTCCCATTATATCTACACTATGATTTGTGTAGCTGCTTTGTGTCGCACTAGAAGCAGTCCACTCTTGAAGCTAAACACTGCAATGACTTACAAAATTGGCACCAAGGCATAGAGTGCCATTCTGGATGCAATGAAACTCATACGCTCCCCACCTGTTGACTCCTGTTCAGAATATGATCCTAATGACTATTCTAACCTCGAGGAGTCAAAGGCAGATGGCCTGTCCTGTTCACCCATCAAGGTACCTGTTATAATTTGGCAATGTTTTATTGATCGCGGGTATCTTGCATATGTTGTCTTGCATTTCTTCTACTTTGTTGCACCACCATCTGCTTAGTTTACTCATCATATATGTCGAGATGCCATGCCCATCCATTATCAATACATATTCCATCTGTCATCATACCATGTTTTTCCACTCAAATGTTGTTCGTGTGCATCAGACATCAAAAAGGAAGAGGGTGATTGCCAAACCTGAAGGAGCACCAGCAAAGTCCTTGAAAAACGTGGTGGTGCCGGAGAAATCAGACAGCACCCCACTTATATTGGTTGTACAACCAGTGACACAAAACGTAGGACCGACTCCAGCAGACTGTACCCATACTTCACTGGCCACACCACTAGCCCCACCACACAGGACCTGCACTCCAGCAAAAGGTATACCGATTTCATTTGCCATAGCACCAGCTGTACCACAGAAAAATCCCACTCCAGCAAAAAGTACAACAAGTCCACCGGCCGAAGACCTATCCCAACTGTAGAGATGGCCAATTCCTGCAAATTGGAACCCCATTCCATTTATTCCTAGTTTAAAAGACAATGCTTTCAATGTTGTTAGGGACTACGTGCATATATTCCCATCATGGGAAGATTATTGTGAAGACAAACACCATTTTCACATCTTCCTGTCCAACTTACGTGTAAGTGCTATTATTCATGGTTATTATTTTCCTGTTTTCTTCTGATTGAACACATCAATGATTTACATTACATTGTTGTAACTAGGCGAGGGTCAATCTAGATAGTCATGACGAGCACAGCTTGCTTGTGCTTTTCAAGGAAGCATTGCAGCAGTATCGGTGTTACTTGAGGAAATCACACTTTGGTGGCAAATCTATAAACGAATTTCCGGTGAAGTCTTTTGTGCTAAATTTAGAAGACATTGAATGGAAAAACCTTGTTATGCACTGGTCTCGTTCCCAGGATGAGGTACTGTCTATGAAATCACATGACAATTTGAACTTCTACTTTTCCGCATGTGCCTTACGGATCTTTTTTGCAGGAAAGCTCCTTGAAGAAGAATTCCGGTTTGAAAAGAACGACGGGTTATCGCAAATATGCTGCCTGCTGCTTTGCTCTTGTTAGTACCCATTGTCCTGTATCACTGTACTTGCATACATACCTGGTTCATTATGTGACAGCAGTATGCATGATAGCTTGCTTATCAATTGTTTGCTCCAAATTATCTAATCTGTATGAATGGTTACATTAGTGTAGAATATATCCAATGCCAATGTTTTTTAGCTCTGCATTGTTCTTGTAAGTACATGATGTCCTTTATCAATGTACTTATAATGACAGGTAGTTGTTCATGTACCATCACTCTGCAGCTTATTTTCCTTTGTCCTCCATTTTCTACACATCAGATCTATATTTACTCTTACCATAAGGTTGGTACTGAAGAAGTTTAGCTGTGCATTGCTCTTGGCTGTACCTTTTGCCTGTATCGTTGCACTTACATTTATAGCTACTTGGTTATGTAGCATCACTCTTCATCTTATCTTAAATATTCTCCATTTTTTCGTATATTATCACATCTATATTTACTCTTAACAAAATGTAGAATAAAGGCAATGCTTATGAAGAAGATTATGTGGTAAACTTCTTGAATTGTCCCCCCATCAGCATGGACAAGGCCTTTATAGAGCCTGTCTTCACCAATAATGTAAGTTTGTCCATCTCAAGCCTTCAAACTTTGTTGTGTATATTTGGTTAGGCATGACCGCAACAACTGTTTATTTTTGGTGTTTGTATCAAATTTCATGTTTAAAAGTTTATTATGTAGTTCATAAACAAAAGTTTGTCCTTTCTCAATTTAAGTTTTCAGTTATACAACCAAGTTCCTTATTCATACCATGTAAATTAAACTATACAGAGCAAGTGATCTTCTTTTGCACTGCATGTATGCTTCTGTTCTTCATCCGTAATCTAGTGGTGTGGTGAACCTACCCACTACAGCACAATGTCATATTCTGCAATGTCTTAACTATGAACAATGTCATATCATTCTACTACTCTCTCCGTCCGAAAATACTTGTCATTGAAATGGATGTATCTAGATGTATTTTAGTTCTAGACACATCCATTTTGATGATAAGTAATCCGGACGGAGGGAGTATTATTTAAACCGTCTCTTTATTTGCCAATCTAAAATGGGATAAATTGACAGCACACTAACCATTGATACTTATGAGTTCTTGATCTGTAATCCAGTGGTGTCGTGACGCTGCCAACTCCTTCACAATGTCATTTCCTGCCATGTCTTGACCTGAACAATACCATATTGTGTTAATGCAATTTTAAACTGTGTCACTTTATTCGTCAGTAAGAAATGTGATGAATTGTCAGCACTTATACTTTTATGTGCAAAACCTGTCATATGTCTTCTTGTTTATCTTTCAGAGTGAGGAAGATTTAAGTGTTGAACAAGCGCAGTCTCATCATCTTGCTCAGCTGCTTGCGCTGCAGCTCCCCAGCAGGGCTAACCTTTCTTGAACTCTATTGAAGTGCTGTCGGTTTTGTATATTATTTTGTCGGCGTGTTTATTTGGACTGGTGGCGATCTTTGATGCCCAGTGTATGTAATCTACTGTCTGCTTGTGCTTTATTATCATAGTGGCAAACTTTGATGCCCAGTGGATGTAATATGCTGTAATTTCTTTATTGTATAGTCTAGGTTTTTTCTTATTCACGATGCTATAGTTATTTTATTGTATATATATCCTATCTTCGCAGTAAACCGGCCAAACCGTAAAATTACGGTACATAATCGGGGCGTCATGCAATCACGATGTAGGTTGGGCCTGAAACTATGCCGAACAGCTAACGGGCCGGCAGCAGCCTGAAATGAACCCCGGCCCATGATTTTGCGAATCAAATCACAAGCTTTTAATAGGCCAAAATTGTCTCGGTCCTTGTTTGGCCCAATCAGATATCGGCTGCGAGCAGGCCGGATGCAAACCGGGCCGTAGTTAGGCCCAACTATATGACGGGCATTTAACAGGCCGAAATTAATATAGGTTCGAAATGTTAAACGGGTACTTAAGAGGCCAAAACTAATATCAGGCTGAATTACTAAGTGGGCCTCTAGCAGTGGGCCCAAAAGCATAGTGTCCAGTTGACGGGTCGAATCTGATATGGGCCATAATTGAGCCCATAGCCTCTTAAAGGGCCGTACCTGATCTGGGCCGTAATTTGGCCCAGAACGTGGTAGGGTTTTAACGGGCCGGATCTCATATGGGCCACTATTAGGCCCGGAACGTGGCAGGCCATTAATGGACCGGATCAAATATGGGTCGGCATTTGGCCCAAAAAATGCAGCCAGTTAATGGGCCGGCCTACTAGGGTCCTCAAATTCTTGTGGGCCTACAGCTGGGCCGACCCATTAATGTCGGCGAAATCTCGTGGGCCTTTACCTGGGCCGGCCCATTATGATCCGCAAGAATCTTGTGGGCCTTTACCTGGGCCGGCCTATTATGGCACACAAAAATCTTGTGGGCCTTTACCTGGGCCGGCCCATTATGGCCCGCAAAATCTTGTGGCCCGTTAGCTGGGCCAGCCCATTATGGTCCGCAAAATCTCGTGGGCCTTTAGCTGGGCCGGCCCAGTATGGTCCACAAAATCTTGTGGGCCTTTAGTTGGGCCGGCCCATTTAAACTTGATGGGCCGGTCCACATGTCAACATATCATAGGCACGTCTCGCCCATTGGATGAGTGACACCTGTTCCAGCACGGACCTGACACGTGTCTCCTCCAGCCAATGATGATTTTACACGTGGAAAATCCCCATTGGTCGGGCCTGTTAACGGGTTATCGGATCCAAAACCCGACCCGATAGCCTAACGGCGTTCCGTTACGGTGGATGCCACGTGTTGGTCACCCTTGACGAAAGCACTTCTGTGACGCGCGATTTATCGTCATGGAAGTGGACACTTCCGTGATGATATTTTTGGTAATGTCATGGAACACTTATACGACAACACAGGTATGACTATCTTGATTCTGTCATAAATTTGTCATGGATGTACATGCATGACAAAAAGCGTGACCTACTGTGACAAACACGTATCATCACGGAAGTGTATTTTTTTGTAGTGTTACATTCCGCTATATCGGCTAAGGTAGCACTGGGAGGACTACTGCGATTGTGTCCCAGTTCTTCCGGACGAGCACCTCAGTAGAGAAAGCCAAAAACTGACTGTCATGATGTAGCGAGAGCTGGTCAGCTGTTCGAGAGGTTCTAAACTCATTAAGGATTTCTTCCGCATACTGCTATAACCAATGCAGCGTGCGATGGATCGGCCTTTTCCGATCAGGCGCTTATAGAGCCCCCCGTGCGGTCTTCCGAACATCAGGGGCTGCGCCTACCTTCCTCGAAAAAACTCCTATGGCTAAGTGAGAGCGATAAAGCCCTATAGTCCGATTGCCTGGTTCGCTGTGCTAAACACCTCCTTTAGGGACCCAAAACTGGGATAAAAGAGGTACTCAGGTTTATCCCGAACACCCCCGTACTCACTACATGGGGGCGGAAGCCGACGACTGGCCGACTCTCAGGATTATTATATACAACGGCCGCACAGGATGAAAAACTTTCATACGACAAGCAATAAATAATGACCTTGTTCAAATGTTACAAAGGAAAAACATGACCGTATTCATGGAAATATAATTTCCTTGGTGCACCGCTCCGCTGCAAGGCGAGCCCCTTTCAAGACACCTTCATAATACAGTTCGGGCTTGTGGTGCTCCTTCCCCTCTGGCGGTCTTCGGTCATTAGCTTTTCTGCGTCCATCTTCCCCCGATGCACCTTTGCATGGGCGAAGGCCATTCGTGCACCTTCTATGCAGACCGACCACTTGATGACTTCGAGTCGAGGGCAGGCACTTACAATCTTCTTCACAAACCCGAAGTAACTGCTTGGAATCGGCTCGGCAAGACATAGCCGGATAATCAAATCCTTCATGGCTAGCTCGGCCGCTTTATGCAGTTCGACCAGCTGCTTCAGCTGATCAGAAAACGGCTCCAGATAATTCGGCGCCAGATACTGCATCCAGAAGAGCTTATCCGCATTATTCCCCCCTTCGGCTCGGTAGAATTGGGCGGCATCAAATATACTGTGCGGCAGTTCCGCAAATACCCCTGTATATATCAAAACTCAAGTTATCAAATTTGATTTTCCCATCTTAAATACCCGCTTTGTATAGACAAAGCCTTACCAGCCGCAATATTCCTAGCCTCCTGAATTTCCTTCAGGGCACCCTGGGTTTCCCGCTGGGCATCACGGACGGCTTGGCGAGCCTGGGAGAGTTCGGATTCTTTTCCTGATAAACTCTGCTCCAAGGACTCACATTTTTTCACGGACTCCTAAAGCTCCTGCTCAGCTTTAATAAATCTGGCCTCGTGCTTCTCACGGAGAACCTGCTCTGCGGCTACTTTCTTCTCGGCTTCGGCCACAGCCTTCTTCAGGGCCTCGATTTTGGCCGCCGCCCCTAGAGCACATTTTCAAAATATTTTATCATGCACACTCATCATTTCATGCTACATAAATAAGGTTACTGAATACCTTGATTATCCTCTAGTTGTTTCTTCACTTGGCCAAGTTCTCCTTCGGCCCGCTCTAGACTATGCCTCAGTCCGGATACTTCCACAGCATGAGAGGCGGCAGCTGACACCTGCTTATACAAAAAAGTGATAGATGTCATTAAGCGAGTCTCCTTCGAGCATATATTTGATCCTCTGTCCGGTGCATTCTTTCACCAAATAGTGTATCAGGGTCTGCTATCTATACCATGACACTCTTCCAAACTTCATAAAACATACCTCAAAGCCTATTATGAGACTGATGCAGGATTCATTCAGTCCACTCTCGATGGACTGAATCTTCTCAACCACCGCACCCATAAGGGCACGGTGTTCATCAATGATGGAGGCACCCTTCAGCGCCGCCAGCAAAGTATCCGGCACCCCTGGTTGGACAGAGGTGGCCGGTAGAGCGGACATACCTTCTCCATCAGACGGAGGCCGCATGTCTGACTCGGGGACCTTATGGGACTCTAGAATCTTGTCCGGCTCGAGGCTGGATTCCATGTAACCCCCGCCGTCGACGTCCATGGGAGCTCTCTCTCCCGCGTGTCTGGCCCCTGAAGTCTAGCCTCCCGGCACCATCTTCGCAATCTTTTCCCCTCTCCCGTGACCTGGGCCCTTCTAGGACGAAGCCTCGGTTTCCTCCCTATGTTTGGGGGAGCGGGCTTTCAGGGGTGTCCTGCTCTCCATCGCATCCGAACCCAGCAAATCCTCTGATGAGGATCGTTCGGCGCGGGCCCTCGCCGGATTGAAAAAAGTACGGCACAGATTAAAATATCACGCCGTGGCAATTCTGGGCACATGAGTGTGTTCGGATTCTATACTCACGAGTTCACCAGGGGCTCGGCCCTGGGATCCCATTCCGGGCTGCTATCGGCGGCGGCGGTGGACTCCTCTTTAAGAGGACTTTTTCCCCTCTTGGGCGAATCGGCCTCCAAGGAGATGGAGGCCGTTCTTTTCTTCTTTCCCCCCACGGGGGATTCGTCCTCCTCCTCCTCCCCGTCCTCTTCGAAGGAAGAATGGGCATTGGGGTCTTCGGATTTTGTGTCCGGGGAACCACGGCGACGGAGGCCGCCCCTAGTCTTCTGGGCCTCCTTTTCGGTCTTCTTCGGCGCCTTATATGGCGCCGGGAGCATCTTTATTAGAAGTGGGCCGGCCGGTTCTTCTGGCAGAGGGGTTGGACAGTAGATTCGCCCCGCCTTCTTCGCCCAGCCCTGGGAGAATGATGGGAAATACGTTAAGTGTTTTCCTGAGGATATACGGATAGAATGCATGAATTGTGAAACATTCAGTTGCTTACCGAACTTGCAGAGCGGGACAGTTGGTACCCACGGTCCTCGGTGGAGTCCGGCCATGGTTTTCCGGACTTCAAAAGCACCCTCCAGATGTGCTTGTGTTTAGAGCCAAAGAGCTCTAGCAGGGTCTGATGCTTGGTCGGGTCGAACTCCCATAGATTGCAAGATCGGTGTTGACATGGCAGAATTCGGCGAACCAACATCACTTGGACTACATTGACGAGCTTGATGCTCTTGTCTTCCATGTCTTGGATGCGCATCTGAGCTCTGATAGCTCGTCAGATGAAGGCCAGCTCAGGCCCTTCTCATGCCAGGACGTAAGTTGCGGGGGGGCACCGGATCTGAACTCCGGAATGGTGGTCCACTCATTGCCACGCGGCTCGGTGATGTAGAACCACTGCTGCTGCCACTCCTTGACGAAATCGTTGAAAGTCCCTGTCGGCCATGTAACATTGGGCATCTTCTCACCATGGAGCCTCCACATTGGGCATGCTCGCCGCTCACTACCTTGGGCTTCACATTAAAAACCTTCAGCCATAATCCAAAGTGCGGTGGGACGCGGAGAAAGGCCTCGCACACGATGATGAATGTCGATATCTTGAGGATAGAATTGGGAGATAAATCATGGAAATCAATTCCATAGTAGTACATGATGCCGCAAACAAATGGGTGGAGGGGAAACCCTAGCCCGCGGACAAAATGAGGGAGGAATACCACCCTCTCATGGGGTTCCGGAGTGGGGATGATCTGTCCCGCCGTCGGGAGGCCGTGGCTAATTCTCTTGGCCAGATACCCAGCCCCCCCGAAGCTTTTTGATCTCCTTCTCCCGGATGGTAGAGGCCATCCATTTGCCTCCTGCTCCAGATCCGTACATCTTCGGGAAGCCTTCTTGGGTGGAGGAGAGGAGCGCTTGGGAACTAGGGCTCGAGCGGAAAGGAATGGATGAGTAGAGAAGGGCGTGGGTGAAAAAGGGAAGTTCTTATCCCCTTATAAAGGCAGCAAAGATCCTGCGCCTCCCCATTTGCCCATTAAAATCTCTTATTCCCCAAATGCCACGTTTGATGGCACGGTTGGGTTACCCACGTTTGTATTGATGAGGATCCCGTGATAAGGGGACACGATCTCTGCTGCGACATGACGTGTCGATAAACTGCTTCGCGATATGTGCGGTGACTGGTTGTGAAAAACGGTTCGAATAATGACCGGACCGTGGCGTGATGTCATGCTATCAAAAGCTGTCAGCAGATTAGACTTGTGGGATATTATGCTCTCTACGGTGGAATGTGGAATTTGTTTTGCAGAGCCGGACACGATCCTTGTGTTCGAAATTGTCTATGGAGTATTCAGAGAAGAACCCGCCTTGCAAAGCCGAAGACAATCTGCGCGCCAAACTCATCGTCATTGAAGCCTGGTTCAGGGGCTACTTAGGGAGTCCTGGATTAAGGGGTCCTCGGACATCCGGACTATATACTTTGGTCGGACTGTTGGACTATAAAGATACAAGATTGAAGACTTCGTCCCGTGTCCGGATGTGACTCTCCTTTGCGTGGAAGGCAAGCTTGGATATTAGGATATGTAGATTTCCTTCTCTGTAACCGACTCTGTGTAACCCTAGCCCCCTCCGGTGTCTATATAAACCGGAGGGTTTAGTCCGTAGGACGATAACAATCATAATCATAGGCTATCTTCTAGGGTTTATCCTCTACGATCTCGTGGTAGATCAACTCTTGTAATACTCATATCATCAAGATCAATCGAGCAGGAAGTAGGGTATTACCTCCATCGAGAGGGCCCAAACCAGGGTAAAACATCGTGTCCCCTGCCTCCTGTTACCATTAGCCTTAGACGCACAGTTCGGGACCCCCTACCCGAGATCAGCCGGTTTTGACACCAACACAGACCCCAAAAGAAATCCCCTAAAGGCAATGATGATGGCCCATCGAGACTAGAAGCAATCCTGGACAGGACTTGCCAGATCCATGACACTCCAGAGAAGCCCTCCAAATGTAACTGTTGGGTGATAAAGAGGCTGGTAAGCTTATAGCCAAGGACTCGAGCAAAAGTCCATGAAGCAAGGATAATGACGACCACTGCAGGAGGAATAGTGGATGCCAGAAACCCTTCCCTTTCGAGTTCAAGACGGTGAATACCAAAGAAGGAAAGGAGGCGAGCGCTGCGAGACGTATATTCCTTTGAGCGCGTAGCAAAAAAGTTTAATCCATGGTCAGCCTGCCTGATCACCTTCGATCGTAGGGATCACCGGACCAGCATACTCCATGGAGGATCCGCAGCCTTAGTACTCGACCCCATCATCGATGGGTTCCACCTCACTAGAGTCCTAATGGACGGGGTAGTAGCCTCAATCTGATATACGTAGACACAGTGAGGAAGATGGGGATTGATCCATCTAGCATCAAACCTAGTAACACCACCTTTAAGGTGGTCATTCCGGGAGTGGAGGCCCGCTGCACAGGCACTGTGACGCTTGAAGTAGTATTCGGCTCTCTAGACAACTTCAGAAGCGAGGACTTGATCTTCGACATCACACCTTTCCGCAACGGCTATCACGCGCTCCTCGGCCGAACGACGTTCGTCAAATTAAATGCCCTTCCGCGTTATGCGTACCTCAAGTTGAAGATGCCCATTCCTTCGGGCATTATAACTATCAACAGAAACACAAAATGCTCACTTCGAACCGAATAGCACATTGCGGTCCTAGCGGCCGAAGACGAAACCAGCCCATACAGGTCCGGATGCCGACCCGCCGTAAAGGCTGGCGACAACAGTAAACGGGTTCGAACCCATTCCCTGTCATGGGAACCCTCTTACATTCACCACAAATAGGGATGCGCGCCCCACGGGGCGCCCACATTCTTCGCGCTCCACGTGCCTCGTCAGCACAATTTCGCACTCAGAATACCATGGGCAGCCATGAGGCATATATCAATAAATCTGAAGTACATGTTCGACTAACCTGAACTTCGGAATTACCTCATCTTTGGACGACCTGGGGACCAATTCCGGAAACCCCCAAATCATAAAAGCTTCATCGGCAGGATCCTCGCCCCTCAAGGTCTTATCGAAGGTCCAACCCCCACCTCTCAGAAGCAAAGGCGCAGACATGCAGCAGGGCACAGTGAAGGCTTCGACTCACGCATCAAGGCCCTGCGTCAACCTTTAGTCTGTATTTTTTTTCCTTTTCTTTACAAATAATGCCTTCGTAGTTCGAATTGTACGGTTAGACGTCTTGAGTTGAGCCTATGAGAAATAATAAAAACAACCTTTATGGTGTTCGGATATCCGCATCTTGCGATTGTCTATTTCCTTTCCGATTCTCCCCTCGCTCTTCGAACAGCCCGGCATGAAAACATGATCAGTTAACTACCTAGAGCTTGATTTCCCTATCAGCTTGGCACACCAAGTCCGACACAGCTTTCTGATGAGTGTTCGGCGTCTCGGATATTGCACTATATGCATCAAGTTCTGAACCATGTATTTGGTCAATAGTTGTGTTGCCCGGCTCCTGTGGTTTCCCCTTATGTTCCGCATATTCACCTAAGAGGGCAGAGGGAGAACCCCTGTGATTGTACTTCTGGCTCGCCCGGTGTCGGTGTCAAAACCGGCAGATCTCGGGTAGGGGGTCCCGATCTACGCGTCTAAGGCTAATGGTAATAGGAGGCAAGGGACACGATGTTTTACCTAGGTTCGGGCCCTCTCGACGGAGGTAAAACCCTACTTCCTGCTTGATTGATATTGATGATATGAGTATTACAAGAGTTGAGCTACCACGAGATCGTAGAGGCTAAACCCTAGAAGCTAGCCTATGATGATTATGATTTTGCCTCTAAGGATTAAACCCTTCGGTTTATATAGACACCGGAGAGGGCTAGGGTTTACATGGACTCGGTTACAAAGAAGGAAATATAATATTCGGATCGCCAAGCTTGTCTTCCACGAAAAGGAGAGTCCCATCCGGACACGGGACGAAGTCTTGAGTCTTGTATCTTCATGGTCCAACAGTCCAGCCAAAGTAGATAGTCCGGCTGTCCGGATACCCCCTAATCCAGGACTCCCTCAGTAGCCCCTGAACCAGGCTTCAATGACGATGAGTGCGGCGCGCAATTTTGTCTTCGGCATTGCAAGGCAGGTTCCATCTCCGAATACTCCAAAGTAATTATCGAACACTTAAATCGTGTCCGGATCTGCAAGATGATCTTCACATACCACCATAGGGAGAATGATATTCCACAAATGTAATCTGCTGACAACTTTAGACAACATGACATGACACTACGGTCGGGTCTTTATTCGAACCATTTTCCCACAACTAGCCACAGCGCATATTGCGAGGCGGTTTCCTCTGCACGTCTTGCCGAAGAAGAGATCATGTCCCCTTATTACGGGATTCTCATCAATACGGGTATGGGTAGCCCAACCGCGCCGCTAATTGCGGCGAGTGGGGAACGAGTGGGTTCCACCAGGCAAGTGGGGAGGCGCAAATGCTTTTACCGCCTCTATAAAGAGATAAGGTTTCTTCCTTTTTACCCACGCCTTTTCCTTCCGCTAGTCCATTCCCCTCTACTCGAGCCCTAGCGCCCAAGCACTCTTCTTCTCCACCGAAGAGAGGTCCTCTGAAGATGTCCGGATATAGAGCAGGAGGCAAATGGATGGCTTCCACCGTCCGGGAGAAGGATATCAAAAAGCTCCGAGAGGCCTGGTACTTGACCAAGAAAATCGGCCATCGTCTTCCACCGGCGGGGCAGATCGTCCCCATTCCGGAGCCCCACGAGAGGGTCGTGTTCCTTCCTCATTTTGTCCGCGGGCTCGGGTTTCCCCTTCACCCCTTCATTCGCGGCATCATGTATTATTACGGGATTGACTTTCATGATATGTCGCCCAATTCTTTCCTTAACATCTCGACGTTCATCGTCGTGTGTGAGGCCTTCCTCCGTATTTCGCCCCACTTCGGTTTATGGTTGAAGATCTTCAACATGAAGCCCAAGGTGGTGAATGGCGAGCACGCCGAATGCGGCGGTGCCATGGTGAGCAAGATGCCCAAGGTCACATGGCCAACGGGCGCCTTCAATGATTCCATCAAGGAGTGGCAGCAGCAGTGGTTTTATATCACCGAACCGCGTGGTAAAAAGTGGGCCGCCGCTCCCGAATTCAGATTCAGAGCCCCACTGCGGCTCACATCCTGTCCCGAGAAGGGCCTGAACAGGTCCTCATCCGACGAGATGTCAGTGCTCGAAACGCGCATCCAGAGCGTGGTCGACAAGGATGTTAAACTCGTCAACGTAGTCCAGGTGATGTTAGTCCGCCTGGTTCTCCCTTGCCAGCGTCGAGCCTGC
The DNA here is from genome assembly GCF_018294505.1 of Triticum aestivum. Taxonomy (NCBI): domain Eukaryota; kingdom Viridiplantae; phylum Streptophyta; class Magnoliopsida; order Poales; family Poaceae; genus Triticum; species Triticum aestivum. The sequence continues at coordinate 158,806,865 of NC_057807.1, forward strand.
ACTTTGTGGGAATACGATCGAGCTGAGCATCAGACCCTACGGGAGCTCTATGGCTCCTCCCACAAGGACATTTGGAAGGTGCTCTTCAAGTCCGGCAAACCGTGGCCGGGCTCCGCCGAGGACCGCGGGTATCAACTATCCCGATCTGCAAGTCCGGTAAGTCATTGCTGTGCTCTGTCCATCCGTGTTTTAGCTGGCATGTCCCGAGGGAGACGTATTTATCATGCTTTCCATGATAATCCCAGGAATGGATGAAAAAGGTGGAGCGGATACACTGTCCGGCCCCACTGCCGGAGGAACCGGCCGGACCTCTTCTGACAAAGATGCTGGTCCCAGCGCCTTACGAGGCACCGAAGAAAGAGGCCTCCAAGAATGTCAAGAAGACCCGGAGTGGCCTCCGTCATCGTGATGCTTCGGACACAAAATCCAAAGACTCCAGCGATCATCCTTCCTCCGAAGATGAAGAGGAGGAGGAAGAAAATGAGTCCCCCACAGGGGAAGGGAAGAAAAGGACAGCTTCCTCGTCCCTGGAGGCCGAATCGCCAAAGAGGGGGAAAGTCTCCCTCCCCGAGGCGTCTACCACGGCTGCTGATAGCAGCCCGGAGTGGGATCCCAGGGGCCAACCCCTGGTAAAGTCGTGAGTATACGAAACCCACACACACCTACGTGCTCGGGGTTGTTAGGATGTAGTAGTTTAACTGTCACCATACTTTGTTCAGCCCGGCGAGGTCCCATGCCGGACAGTCCTCATCGGAGGACTCGCTGAGCTTAGATGCCCTGGAGAGTGAGACGCCTCCAGAGGCACCTTCCCCGAAGCCTAGGCGCGACACGGAGGTGTCATCTCAGCGGGACGCGGACCATGGAGAGCATATCTCTGGGGCCGGATATACGGGAGTGGCGGCTCCCATGCTTGTCGACGGCGGGGGCGATCTTGGATTTGGCCCGCGGCCAGACACGGTCCTGGAGACCTTTGGGGCTCCAGGATCGGGCGAGCAGCTACCTTTGACGGGGGGAGGCCCGCCCGCTCCGCCAGCAACCTCTGTCCAAGCAGAGTTGTCGGGCGGCCTATCGATGGTGCTAAAGAGTGCGTCCATCGTCTATGAGCATCGCACCCTCATGGGTGTGGTGATTGAAAAGATTCAGTCCGCTGAGAGCGGACTGAATGAGTCCTGCCTTAGCCTTATAAAGGGCTTTGAGGTATGTTTTTAGAAACCTTTTGGAGATTGTCACAGTATGAGTAGTAGCCCCTGATGCACTGTCTGGCGAAAGAGAGAGAAAGCCGGACAAGGGATCAAATCATCCGCTTTGCAGGAGACTCAGTTAATGATGTGTATCCCTTTGTTTGAAAACAGGCGTCTGCAGAGACGACCGCCGCCCATAATGCGGAGGTGTCCAGACTAAAGCAGAGTCTGGAACAGGCCGAAGAGGAACTTGGCCGCGTGAAGAAGCAGTTGGAGGACAAGCAAGGTATGTTCAAACCTTTTGCTAAGTTGAGCACGAATTAGAGTTGTGCCTGATGAAAATATTTGTATTGTATGCTCTAGGGGCAAGTGCCAAAATTGAGGCACTGAAGAAGGCTGTGGCCGAAGCCGACAATAAGGCCGCCACCGAACAGGCTCTTCGTGAGAAGCACGAGGCCAGGGTCATTGAAGCTGAGCGAGAGCTCCAGGAGGTCGTGAAGAAAAGCAAGGCCTTGGAGCAGAGTCTAGCAGGGAGAGAATCCGAACTCGCCCAAGCTCTCCAAGCCGCAGAGGATGCTCAGGAAGAAGCCTGAGGTGCTCTGAAGGACATTTGGGAGGCCCGGAACGTTGCGGCTGGTAAGGCCTTTTGTACTCAAGGCCATTTTTGCATAGTAATGGGAGGAACTCTAAGCGACAAGCTGAATTCTTGTTTCTCCAGTGTCAGGACCCCGACTCGATGTCACATTGATCTAGCCTGTAACACCTCATATCACTTTGCGGCCTCACGCACGGTATCCCCACGGGTGTCGCCTTACCTTTGCCCGGGACCGTTTGCGCCTTTTGGCTCACGTATATGATAGTGTCGCTAGCATCCATATGATAAGGAGCCCGGGCTGACATGACTAGTCGTAAACCCAAAGTGGCACAGACTTACAGAGACAGGCATCCATGACCCAGCTTCGAACGTGTCGGTCAACAGCAAGTGGGTCCGGGCTGTAGCACTGGGCTAGCAGGACTCCGGTAAACCGGGCTGTAGCGGGCTAACAGGACTCCGGTACTCAATGCGTGACATTTCCCCGAAGGGACAGACACCGGAACGAAGAAGGACACATGCCGGCCAGCCTAAGTGTTCCAGAGCAGTAGCAAGCTACCATGGCTCAGCGGTAACACTAGGAGACATTTCCCGGTAAGAGAGGCTACTAAAGATAAACAACTAGATAGTCAGATCCCACACATACCAAGCATTTCAATCATACACACAATATGCTCGATATGTGCAAATACAACAAGGCATCACAACATGACTCTATGACACAAGTACTTTATTTAAGGCTCAGAGAGCCATACATAACATACACAAAGGTACGGGTCACACGACCCAGCATTCAAGTCATACAGTCATACAAACCAGCAGCGGAAGTAACTTGTCTGAGTACAGACAACTAGAAAAATAAAAGAGGCTTGGAAAGCCTAGCTATACTACGTGGTCCTTCACAAGCTCAGGATCACCACCTGGGCCTTAGCCTACTCATTGATGTCAACGTCTACGTAGAACCCATCAGAAGGGGTTGCAGCGTCTTCTGTAAAAATGTAAATTATAGCAACATGAGTACAAAGGTACTCAGCAAGACTTACATCAGATCCTACATACATGCATATTATCAAGAAGGGTTGGTGGAGTTATTGCAGCAAGCCAGCTTTGACTCTTGGCTAGGCTAACCTACGAGACTCCAACTTGAAATGGTTTTGCGTACACGAGTCCACTACTCTCCACTCAATACACTACCGAGGATCCACCTCCGTCTTCCTACGGAAGAGCCATCCTCGGCACTCACACTTATCTTGAGGCTTTTAGTAGTTTCCATTTACTTGTCTATGAACTGTATAGGCAACCAAGTAGTCCTTTACCGCGGACGCGGCTATTCGAATAGATCATGATAACCCTGCAGGGGTGTACTTCTTCATACATGTTTCCACCACTTAGCGTCTGCACACGACATGTGCTCGGCAGACTTCAAGCGAAAGCCGACGTGGGTGTAGACCACGACCTACCTAAACACTTAAGCCTCTAGTCCAGGTTTATCGCCTATCCAGGTTCCATCCGCAGGGAGTCCGGCCGAGGTTTCCCATACGGCCCCGAACGATGTGAACAGGGTTCCCGAGATACCTAACGGGTATTCGGTACACCGTGCCACGTACCTACCGCATCACAGCCCACCCCTACGGTCAGCGCTGTCCACGGCCTCCAGTAGGCTACAAACACCAGAAACTACGTGCAACTCCTGGACAGAGAGCTAGGGTGAATAAGAAGTCGAGCGGGGTCATATTTCAGGGCCCAATGCATGGTAGTAGCTGTATCTTAAATCACACATACAGATCTCAGTGCTTAAGGTCGGCTTCAATGAAACAACCCACCATGTACTCCTACATGGCCTCTCATCGATACCTTTACCAAATCGTGTTCACCACACCACTCTCATTACCGACATAATCATTTCACTCTAGCCATCACCCAGATGAACCAGACCTGACACGACTCTAAGCATAGCAGGCATAGCAAGGTAGGAACAACACATACATATGGCTCAATCAACTCCTACACATGCTAGTGGGTTTCATCTAGTTACTGTGGCAATGACAGGTCATGCAGAGGAAATGGGTTCAACTACCGTAGCACACAGCAGTTTGAAACGCGTTGTCTTAATGCAGTAAAAGAGAGCAGGAGCGAGAACATGGGATTGTATCGATATGATCAAATGGTTGGTTGCTTGCCTGATGGTTCGATGCACTGATACGGTTCTTCGTTAGGGTAATCACGGTACTCCTCGGAGGCAGAACCTGTCGCAAAGGACACCGATACACAACCATCACCAAACAATGTGCAACAGTATGATGCATGCATGAAACATAGCAATATGAGTGTGTTGGGCTAATGCAACTAAGACCAGAAGGGTTTGAACCAATTTGAATCAAAGATTCAAATTTCAAACTCAAACATGGCCTTTTAAAGTGCTTTTCCTTGTTCTGCATTAAACATCAGGTTAACTTGTTTAATCATGCATGAAAATAGTACAGATGGATAGATTGGATTTTTCTGATCATTTTTCATATATAATTTGTCTGATTTGGAGTTACAGAATAAAAGTTATGAATTTTTGAAGTTTAAATTATATTCTGGAATTTCCTATATTAGATTAATTCCAGAAAATCAATTATTGCGTCAGCCTGACGTCAGTGTGACGTCAGCAGGTCAACGGAACACGTCCGGGTCAATCCTGACAGTGGGTCCCGCATGTCAGGGTGATTAAATTAATTAAAGTTTAATTAAAACTAAACCTGTTTAATTAACAGGGCTGGGCCCCACCTGTCATTGACTCAGGGGAGTCAACCAGGGCCCACCCGTGGTCAAAGTCAATGCCAGCGGCGCCGGCGTTTAGCCGCCGGCGAGCCCGACGCGGCGGCGGGAGTGGTTTTGGCCGTTTCGGCCACCAAATGGGTCACGGAGACCACCGGAGTGGAGCTGAGGACGAACCGCAGCTCCTGGTGGAGTCCGTTGGGGTCGGGGTGGCCGGAGTTGGCGCCGGCGACGACCTTGGCGGCCACCGGGGTTCGGCCGAAGACGAACTTGACGCTAGAGGGGTCGGTGAGGCTCGGGGAGTGGCTAGCTAGGTGCTAAGTGACACGGTGAGCATGACGGACACCGTGGAGTGGCCGGAGGATGACCGGGAGCACGTCGGCGACGAGCTCCACGGCGGTGGGTGCGGTTGAGCTCCGGGAGGTCGCTACACGGCTCGGGAGCAAGAACGGAAGGGAGGGGAAGATGGCTAAGCTCACAGTGAGTGCGACGAAGCCCTTGGTGTGGCCGGAGATGGACCGGAGCGACGACGGCGTTGAAGGGGATCTCCGGCGACGGCGAGCTCGGGCGAGGTCGGTGCGGTGGTCTCGGGCCGCACGAGCACACGGGGCTCGGCTAGCTCGATGAAGTGGACGGCGGCGGAGCTCCTGGACACGGCGGCACGGCGTGGGGTTGACGGAGGGCGTGGCTACGGCGAGGGGGTGGCGGCGATGGCGTCGGCCATGGCGTGGGAGAGCGAGGAGAGGAGCTGGAGAGGAGAGGGGGTGTCTGGGAGGTTCGGGGGAGAGAGGGAGGCCGATTCACGGCGTTAGCCGGGCGAGGGAGGCGGCGAGGCGGCGAGCAGGTGCGTGGCACCCATGCGGTGCTCGCCGTCGAGCACCTGCCTGCCTGCCTGGCCGGCAAGCAGCTCGCTGGCGCGGTGCTGGGCTGGGCCGGCAGGTGGGCCGGGTGCTGGGCGCCAGGTAAGCTTTTCCCATTTTCTTTCTGTTTTCTGTTTTTTAATACTTCTGCAACTTTGTTGAATTAAATAAAATACTTAGGCTACTCCTAAAATCACCAAACTACTCCTGGTCCATAGTTGGATTATTTCCAACAGGAAACATTTTAGTTTGGAGATATTTGAGCATTTAAATATTTTATATAATTTTAAATGCCCAAATTCAAATACTTATGATTTAATTCAAAAACCCTAAGATGGCCTAGGAAAATGTGCACCACTTTTGGCAGAGGTTCTGAACCAAGACAAAAATGATGGGCATTTTAGAAGGGCATTTCAGGTTCATTGAAAAAGTTTTTAGTAAACCCTAATTGGTTTCAGAGGGGACTGGGGGTTCTGTCATCCCCATTTCAGGTTTCTGATGAAAGAATAAACATGATGCAACACTCTAATGCATGACTAGCTAGGGTGTGACAACTCACCCCCACTCAAAAGAATCTCGTCCCGAGATTTGGGTTCCTCCGGAAAGAAGGCGGGATACTCAAGTCGAAGACGATCCTCCCTTTCCCAAGTTGCTTCATCCTCAGAATGGTGCGACCATTGAACTTTGAGAAACTTGATATTATGACGTCGAGTGGTACGCTCGGCCTGATCGAGGATACGAATGGGGTACTCTCGATATGTAAGATTATCTTGGAGATCAAGCGTTTCGTAGTCCACTCCACGGATAGGATCCGAGAAGCAACGCCTGAGTTGAGAAACGTGGAAGACATCGTGGACTCTGGAGAGGTGCGGAGGTAGTTCCAACTGGTAGGCAACTTCTCCTCGTTTGGCGAGAATGCGAAAAGGTCCAATGTAACGAGGAGCCAATTTGCCTTTGATACCGAAACGATGGGTTCCCTTCAGAGGGGTAACCCGAAGATAAGCCTTCTCGTCAACCTCGAAAGTCATAGCCTTATGTTTTCGGTCATATTGACTCTTTTGACGAGATTGGGCTGTTTTCAACTTTTCACGAACGATGCGAACTTGCTCTTCTGCTTCCTGAATCATATCCGGGCCAAAGAATTGTCTTTCCCCGGTCTCTGACCAGTTAAGGGGTGTTCGACACCGTCGTCCATAGAGAACTTCAAAAGGGGCTTTACCCAAGCTAGATTGATAGCTGTTGTTGTAAGCAAATTCGGCAAATGGAAGGCATTTCTCCCAATCCATTCCGAATGAGATGACAGAGGCTCGAAGCATGTCTTCTAGAATCTGGTTGACGCGTTCTACTTGACCACTCGACTGAGGGTGGAAAAGCGGTGCTAAAGAGAGACGGGTTCCCATAGCATTTTGGAAACTTTCCCAAAATCGAGAGGTGAAAAGACTTCCTCGATCCGAGTTAATTTCCAAAGGAACACCATGGAGAGACACTATCCGGGAGATGTATAAGTCTGCCAATTGACTAGCGGTTATACTCTCACGAACAGGTAGGAAATGGGCTACTTTGGAAAGACGATCGACAACGACAAAGATAGCATTATTCCCTCTCTTGGTCCTGGGAAAACCGGTAATGAAATCCATACCAATTTTATCCCATTTCCATTCAGGAATAGCTAGGGGCTGAAGGGTGCCAGCAGGCCGTTGATGCTCTGCTTTTACACGACGACAGACGTCGCAATTAGCAATATACTGAGCAATTTCTCTCTTCATCCTAGTCCACCAGAACCTCTGGCGTAGGTCCTGATACATCTTAGTACTACCGGGATGAATGGTGAGAGGAGATTCATGAGCCTCCTTAAGGATCAACTGCCGTAGATGCTGGTTCTTGGGAACCACTAGACGGTTCTCAAAGTACACAACACCATGATCATTTGTGGAGAAACAACTAGCACCTCCGCTAGCAATGTTCTCCTTGATTTTAGATATTCCTTTATCTCGCTTTTGGGCAGCGATGATTTGATCCGTAAGAGTAGGTTTCGCTACCAAGGTGGAAAGAAATCCTTGAGGAACAATGTGAAGGTTAAGCTTCCGAAATTCCTCATGGAGAAGCGGTTGACTTTGTTGTAACATCAGGTTGTTACAATAAGATTTACGACTTAGTGCATCAGCCATGACGTTGGCTTTCCCTGGGGTGTAAGTTATTCCTAAGTCGAAATCTGTGATCAACTCAACCCAACGTCTTTGCCTGAGATTCAAATCCGGTTGGGTGAAAATGTACTTCAGACTTTGGTGATCAGTGAATATTTCGCAACGATTACCGAGGAGGTAATGTCGCCAGGTCTTAAGTGCATAGACTACGGCTGCAAGCTCTAGATCATGAGTAGGATAATTCTCCTCATGTGGGTGCAATTGCCGTGAAGCGTAGGCAATTACGTGTCGATCTTGCATGAGAATGCAACCTAGTCCTTGTCGCGAGGCGTCGCAGTAGATAACAAAGTCCTTGGAGAAGTCTGGCGGTACCAGTACGGGAGCAGAAGTCAGGCGTCTTTTCAGTTCCTGAAAGCTGTGCTCACGTTGTGGAGTCCATTCGAACTTCTTATCTTTCTTGAGGAGTTCGGTTAGAGGTTTGGCAACTTTGGAGAAGTTCTCGACAAAGCGACGACAATAGCTCGCTAAGCCCAGAAAACTCCGAACTTGCTTGACCGATTCAGGTGGAGTCCAATTAAGGACGGCTTGAACTCGCTCAGGGTTAACAGCAATACCTTTACCAGATATTACATGACCCAGATAGGTCACTTCTGACAACCAAAATTCACATTTAGAAAATTTGGCATAAAGACGATGCTCTCGAAGTTTCTTCAACACTAGCCTTAGATGTTCGGCATGTTCCTCCTCGTTCTTGGAGTAGATGAGTATATCATCGAGATAAACTACGACGAATTTATCCAAATACTCCATGAAGATTGAGTTCATTAACCGAGAAAAGGTGGCTGGAGCGTTGGTTAAACCGAAGGACATGACGGTGTACTCGTATTGGCCATAACGAGTAACAAAGGCCGTTTTAGGAATGTCCCCGTTTCTGATTTTGATTTGATGGTAGCCCAACCTCAAATCCATCTTGGAGAAGACTGAGGATCCAGCGAGCTGATCATACAGGTCGTTGATCCTAGGGAGCGGATATTTGTTCTTGATTGTGACCAAATTGACAGGTCGATAATCTACAACCATCCGGTCCGTACCATCCTTCTTCTTGACGAATAGGACGGGGCAAGCCCACGGAGATGAGCTAGGTCGGATGAAACCCTTTTTCAAGGACTCATCGAGTTGTTTCTTAAGCTCGGCTAGTTCTAGTGGTGCCATCTTATAGGGTCTTCTAGCAATCGGAACGGTTCCTGGAATGAGGTCTATTACGAACTCAACATCCCTGTCAGGTGGAACACCTGGCAATTCCTCTGGGAAGACATCCGGAAAGTCACGGACTACCGGAACGTCCTCAAGGTCTGGCAAAGGGCTGGCGTTAAGAGAATATAATTGTCGCTTGGCTAATCGGGTCAAGACATTGACTATCTTCCCCGAAGGATGGGTAAGTTGAACAGTCCTAGAGAAGCAATCAATTTGGGCATGATGAACTGACATCCAGTCCATACCCAGAATGATATTAATATCTGAAGATTTAAGGGCTATCAAAGATGCGAGGAAAACAAGTCTGTCGACTTGGATTTCATTTCCATGGCTTACTCTAGAAGTTTGCCATTTGGATCCCGGAGTTTGAATTACCATAGAGGTTGGCATGTCACAGAATGCGATGTTATGCAAACGAGCATAATTTTCGGATATAAAAGAATGAGAGGCTCCTGTATCGAAAAGAACAGATGTCGGGTGGCAATTAACAAGAAGCGTACCAAGAACGACGTTGGGATCCTCTTGAGCTTCCTCGGCAGAGATACAGTTGACATGGCCACGTGTAGCGGTGGCCGGCTTGGCGTGGAACACTTTCCCTGTCGGCTTGCCACGGCCAACAGCTTTAGCAGACTGGTTGGGGTTGGTCTGGGGACACTCACGCATATAGTGACCAGATTCCCCACATTTAAAACAAGTCACGGAACTGGTACGTGGAGGAGCATTGTTGGTTGGACCCCCATAGGGCTTGGCTGGAGCAGACTGTTGAACAGGGCGAGGCGCCTGGAAAGATGGCCTCGGTGTGAACCTGGGTGGCAGGGCGGTGTTGGGCACCCACACGCGGCGCTTCTGAGGACCAGCACCGGATGAGGAACCCATGTCACGGCCATGCTTGCGTGTTGCGTCATAATCAGTCTGACCAGTTTCAGCACTGATGGCCTTGTTAACAAGCTTCTGAAAAGATGTGCACTCATGCAGACGGAGGTCGCGGCGAAGCTCAGGACTAAGTCCCTTACGGAACCTTGCTTGCTTCTTGGCATCAGTAGAAACTTCCTCAGTGGCATATCGTGCGAGGTTACCGAACTCCCTGCTGTAAGCATCCACAGAGAGTCGGCCCTGAGTGAAACTGCAAAATTCCTCACGTTTACGGTCCATGAGACCCTCCGGAATGTGATGTTCACGGAAAGCCTCGCTGAATTCAGCCCAAGTAGTGACATGGCCCGCTGGACGCATAGCTCCATAATTCTCCCACCATAGACTGGCGGGGCCTTCAAGATGATATGCAGCAAAGGTGACCTTGTCAGCCTCAGCTACTAGCGCGGAACGCAGCTTGTGAGAGATACTGCGAAGCCAGTCATCAGCGTCGAGAGGCTCGACGGAGTGGTGGAACGTGGGTGGATGTAACTTGATGAAATCACTGAGTGACACCACGTTAGTCCTCTGATGGTGTGCCGTGTTCTGTTCAATACGCTCCAACAAACGGTTGGTCTCCCGCTTGTTTCTTTCGGCTTCCATCATAACCTCGGCCAGGGAAGGAGGATGAGGCAGATTTGCATTCCTGACTTCACTGCCTTCGGCCTGCTCTTGAGGAGCAGGGTTAGTGCGCGTGTTGACCATCCTAGGTAAACAAGACAATGATTCAGTCAGAATGATAAAATTCCGACATAGGATACAGAATGTAAGGAATAACTCGGAATGCAAGATGATCATCCGTATGACATGGTAGATACAGAAACTGCTTCTTTATTCCATCGTCATACACACCATACAGGGTTTAGTACAAGACCAAACAAAGTACTATTACGGTGAAAAGAGGATTACATCTCATCGGAGGCATTCCAAGCTCCTATACATTATTTTTCTACACCTCCGGAAAGAGTACAAACTAGGTCATATCCCACGAGTCACGCAGGACGATAGACGACACAACTAACACGAACTAGTGATACTACTACTAACTCAGACCGATCCGTAGTAGTCCTCGTAGAAATCACCTCCATAGCCTGGAAGCTCAACATGATCATCCGGAAACAGACGATCTCGCGGAGCTTGTGGACCATAGGGACTAGGATGAGGTCTTGGGCCAACAGACGGTGGCCTGCGGGGACCGCGAGGTGGGGTGATGCCTCCTACATCACGCCAACCCATCACGTCTGGCAGAGCAGATCTCACAGGATAGAGATCGCGCATATCCGAATATCCAGCTTGCACCGCCGGTGCAAACCGAGTCAATGTGGCCCAGTGGTCAGCACGGGTATTGAAGAGCTCTAACCTCAAGGCCCGATTTTCACGGTCCTTATCCTCGAGCATCTCAGCAGTGGTGCGAGTCCGTGAATCCTCCTGAGTGGGGTCAGCATAGATAGCCTGAAGATACCCTTGTGCTCCCGGAAGTGATCCTGGCATATACCGGAAATCAGAGTCCCGAAATAGACCAGATCTGACTCGCATGATGGTCATCATAGAGTAGGCGGCGTCCTGCACAGCCATCTCAATAGTAACCCCGAGTCCATAGGAGCAGTGAAGGGGCTCGGTGGACCCAGGATAAGATGGAAATATCCTGACAGTGCAGAGATACTGGCTTTGATTAAAGTCTCGGAATTGCTCTTCGACCGTGTACTCAGGATACCAACGGTATCCAGCCTCAGTCATTACCCTGACCAACATGGCAGTATGGCCGGGTACATCTAGGCATCGAGTCAGGCGAACCACTTGATTGAGGTCGCGAGTGGCCATCTGAAAGCACAATCATAATGCAAAGGCATTAGAATTTCTAGCAAAATTTCGGCAGCATAACAGCTGTAAATGCTCAAGAAGGATTTTGAGACATTTGACAAAGGATTACATACACACTCATCATCATCATATCAAGTTCTGAGTCCATCCTAGCAACATAATGTGGTAGTAGAATTGAACTAGGCTTGTATCCATCAAACTTATAAGGTACTACTGATTAGTAACACGTGATCCTGATGGAGAGAATAGATCCTAATTCCTTAACCCCCGGTGGAAGAATAGACTGACTCAGATCAGAATGTTATAAGATAAAGGAGTAAAAAGAGCCTTACGTTCCAACCCACAAACAATTCCCCTACATATAACTAAAGAATTTCTAGACTCAACATCGACCAGTTTGGCTTGGAGAACCTACAGGCAGTCCGGCTCTGATGCCAACGCTGTCAGGACCCCGACTCGATGTCACATTGATCTAGCCTGTAACACCTCATATCACTTTGCGGCCTCACGCACGGTATCCCCACGGGTGTCGCCTTACCTTTGCCCGGGACCGTTTGCGCCTTTTGGCTCACGTATATGATAGTGTCGCTAGCATCCATATGATAAGGAGCCCGGGCTGACATGACTAGTCGTAAACCCAAAGTGGCACAGACTTACAGGGACAGGCATCCATGACCCAGCTTCGAACGTGTCGGTCAACAGCAAGTGGGTCCGGGCTGTAGCACTGGGCTAGCAGGACTCCGGTAAACCGGGCTGTAGCGGGCTAACAGGACTCCGGTACTCAATGCGTGACATTTCCCCGAAGGGACAGACACAGGAACGAAGAAGGACACATGCCGGCCAGCCTAAGTGTTCCAGAGCAGTAGCAAGCTACCATGGCTCAGCGGTAACACTAGGAGACATTTCCCGGTAAGAGAGGCTACTAAAGATAAACAACTAGATAGTCAGATCCCACACATACCAAGCATTTCAATCATACACACAATATGCTCGATATGTGCAAATACAACAAGGCATCACAACATGACTCTATGACACAAGTACTTTATTTAAGGCTCAGAGAGCCATACATAACATACACAAAGGTATGGGTCACACGACCCAGCATTCAAGTCATACAGTCGTACAAAACAGCAGCGGAAGTAACTTGTCTGAGTACAGACAACTAGAAAAATAAAAGAGGCTTGGAAAGCCTAGCTATACTACGTGGTCCTTCACAAGCTCAGGATCACCACCTGGGCCTTAGCCTACTCATTGATGTCAACGTCTACGTAGAACCCATCAGAAGGGGTTGCAGCGTCTTCTGTAAAAATGTAAATTATAGCAACATGAGTACAAAGGTACTCAGCAAGACTTACATCAGATCCTACATACATGCATATTATCAAGAAGGGTTGGTGGAGTTATTGCAGCAAGCCAGCTTTGACTCTTGGCTAGGCTAACCTACGAGACTCCAACTTGAAATGGTTTTGCGTACACGAGTCCACTACTCTCCACTCAATACACTACCGAGGATCCACCTCCGTCTTCCTACGGAAGAGCCATCCTCGGCACTCACACTTATCTTGAGGCTTTTAGTAGTTTCCATTTACTTGTCTATGAACTGTATAGGCAACCAAGTAGTCCTTTACCGCGGACGCGGCTATTCGAATAGATCATGATAACCCTGCAGGGGTGTACTTCTTCATACATGTTTCCACCACTTAGCGTCTGCACACGACATGTGCTCGGCAGACTTCAAGCGAAAGCCGACGTGGGTGTAGACCACGACCTACCTAAACACTTAAGCCTCTAGTCCAGGTTTATCGCCTATCCAGGTTCCATCCGCAGGGAGTCCGGCCGAGGTTTCCCATACGGCCCCGAACGATGTGAACAGGGTTCCCGAGATACCTAACGGGTATTCGGTACACCGTGCCACGTACCTACCGCATCACAGCCCACCCCTACGGTCAGCGCTGTCCACGGCCTCCAGTAGGCTACAAACACCAGAAACTACGTGCAACTCCTGGACAGAGAGCTAGGGTGAATAAGAAGTCGAGCGGGGTCATATTTCAGGGCCCAATGCATGGTAGCAGCTGTATCTTAAATCGCACATACAGATCTCAGTGCTTAAGGTCGGCTTCAATGAAACAACCCACCATGTACTCCTACATGGCCTCTCATCGATACCTTTACCAAATCGTGTTCACCACACCACTCTCATTACCGACATAATCATTTCACTCTAGCCATCACCCAGATGAACCAGACCTGACACGACTCTAAGCATAGCAGGCATAGCAAGGTAGGAACAACACATACATATGGCTCAATCAACTCCTACACATGCTAGTGGGTTTCATCTAGTTACTGTGGCAATGACAGGTCATGCAGAGGAAATGGGTTCAACTACCGTAGCACACAGCAGTTTGAAACGCGTTGTCTTAATGCAGTAAAAGAGAGCAGGAGCGAGAACATGGGATTGTATCGATATGATCAAATGGTTGGTTGCTTGCCTGATGGTTCGATGCACTGATACGGTTCTTCGTTAGGGTAATCACGGTACTCCTCGGAGGCAGAACCTGTCGCAAAGGACACCGATACACCACCATCACCAAACAATGTGCAACAGTATGATGCATGCATGAAACATAGCAATATGAGTGTGTTGGGCTAATGCAACTAAGACCAGAAGGGTTTGAACCAATTTGAATCAAAGATTCAAATTTCAAACTCAAACATGGCCTTTTAAAGTGCTTTTCCTTGTTCTGCATTAAACATCAGGTTAACTTGTTTAATCATGCATGAAAATAGTACAGATGGATAGATTGGATTTTTCTGATCATTTTTCATATATAATTTGTCTGATTTGGAGTTACAGAATAAAAGTTATGAATTTTTGAAGTTTAAATTATATTCTGGAATTTCCTATATTAGATTAATTCCAGAAAATCAATTATTGCGTCAGCCTGACGTCAGTGTGACGTCAGCAGGTCAACGGAACACGTCCGGGTCAATCCTGACAGTGGGTCCCGCATGTCAGGGTGATTAAATTAATTAAAGTTTAATTAAAACTAAACCTGTTTAATTAACAGGGCTGGGCCCCACCTGTCATTGACTCAGGGGAGTCAACCAGGGCCCACCCGTGGTCAAAGTCAATGCCAGCGGCGCCGGCGTTTAGCCGCCGGCGAGCCCGACGCGGCGGCGGGAGTGGTTTTGGCCGTTTCGGCCACCAAATGGGTCACGGAGACCACCGGAGTGGAGCTGAGGACGAACCGCAGCTCCTGGTGGAGTCCGTTGGGGTCGGGGTGGCCGGAGTTGGCGCCGGCGACGACCTTGGCGGCCACCGGGGTTCGGCCGAAGACGAACTTGACGCTAGAGGGGTCGGTGAGGCTCGGGGAGTGGCTAGCTAGGTGCTAAGTGACACGGTGAGCATGACGGACACCGTGGAGTGGCCGGAGGATGACCGGGAGCACGTCGGCGACGAGCTCCACGGCGGTGGGTGCGGTTGAGCTCCGGGAGGTCGCTACACGGCTCGGGAGCAAGAACGGAAGGGAGGGGAAGATGGCTAAGCTCACAGTGAGTGCGACGAAGCCCTTGGTGTGGCCGGAGATGGACCGGAGCGACGACGGCGTTGAAGGGGATCTCCGGCGACGGCGAGCTCGGGCGAGGTCGGTGCGGTGGTCTCGGGCCGCACGAGCACACGGGGCTCGGCTAGCTCGATGAAGTGGACGGCGGCGGAGCTCCTGGACACGGCGGCACGGCGTGGGGTTGACGGAGGGCGTGGCTACGGCGAGGGGGTGGCGGCGATGGCGTCGGCCATGGCGTGGGAGAGCGAGAGAGAGGAGCTGGAGAGGAGAGGGGGTGTCTGGGAGGTTCGGGGGAGAGAGGGAGGCCGATTCACGGCGTTAGCCGGGCGAGGGAGGCGGCGAGGCGGCGAGCAGGTGCGTGGCACCCATGCGGTGCTCGCCGTCGAGCACCTGCCTGCCTGCCTGGCCGGCAAGCAGCTCGCTGGCGCGGTGCTGGGCTGGGCCGGCAGGTGGGCCGGGTGCTGGGCGCCAGGTAAGCTTTTCCCATTTTCTTTCTGTTTTCTGTTTTTTTAATACTTCTGCAACTTTGTTGAATTAAATAAAATACTTAGGCTACTCCTAAAATCACCAAACTACTCCTGGTCCATAGTTGGATTATTTCCAACAGGAAACATTTTAGTTTGGAGATATTTGAGCATTTAAATATTTTATATAATTTTAAATGCCCAAATTCAAATACTTATGATTTAATTCAAAAACCCTAGGATGGCCTAGGAAAATGTGCACCACTTTTGGCAGAGGTTCTGAACCAAGACAAAAATAATGGGCATTTTAGAAGGGCATTTCAGGTTCATTGAAAAAGTTTTTAGTAAACCCTAATTGGTTTCAAAGGGGACTGGGGGTTCTGTCATCCCCATTGCAGGTTTCTGATGAAAGAGTAAACATGATGCAACACTCTAATGCATGACTAGCTAGGGTGTGACATCCAGGGGCGTTTGCAGATCTGCCATGCAGCATATCAGATGTTGCCCAATCTACCGGACTGAGGAGAAGAAGCCTGCGGAGAAGCATTTCTGGTCGCAGTATTTGGCGCCGAATTATCCGGTGCCCTTTATCGATCAGCTGAAGGAGCTGGTCGAACTGCACCAAGCGGCCGAACTAGCCATGAAGGACTTGGTTGTCTGGCTGTGGCCCGCGGAGCAAATTCCAAGCAGTTACTTCGGACTCGTGAAGCGGATTGTTGGTGCTTGCCCTCGGCTCAATGTCATTAAGCGATCGGTCTGCATAGAGGGTGCACGCATGGCGTTTGCTCATGCGAAGGTGCACTGGGGGAAGCTTGATGCTGAGAAGCTGATGATTGAGGGACCACCGGAGGGTAAGGAGCATCGCAAGCCCGAGTTGTACTATGAGGGTGTCCTGAAAGGGGCCCGCCTTGTGGCGGATCAGTGTACCAAAGACACTATATTTCCCTGAAGGCAGTCGTGCCATTCTTTGTAATGCGGCATAATGGCACTTTTATTATTTATTTCCTGTTTATGTGAACGTTTGTTCTTCCTGTGCAGCTGTTTAGTGTATATAAATCCTGAGAGTTGGCCAGCCGTCGGCTTCTGCCCCCACGTAAAAAGTACGGGGGTGTTCGGGACATACCTGAACACTCTTTATCCCATTGTTGGGTCCTTTTAAGGAGGTGTTCCTCACCACAAACCAGGCAATCAGACTATAGGGCTTTATCACTCTCACTTAGCCATAGGAATTCGAGTATGGTGGGCGCAGCCCCTGGTGTTCGGAAGACCCTACTAGGGGCTCTATCGGTGCCTGATCGGAAGACCAATCCGTCGCACTTTTCATTTATAATGGCATTACGCGGAATAAATCTTTAAAGATTTTACAACCTCTCGAATAGCCGACCAGCTCTCGCTGTATCATGACAGTCAGTTTTTGGCTTTCTCTACTGAGGTGCTCATCCGGAAGAACCGGGACACAATCGCAGTAGTTCTCCCAGCGCTACCTTAGCCGATGGAGCGGAACGTAAGGTACCAAAACATGGGAGCCGGGCAAACCCAACTAATGACCCAAGACATGATTCGGAGCTGATGCATATAGTACTATAAGTTCGGGGTGCCGAGCGACCGAAAAGGTGGTTCGACTTTGTTGCCATATCATGAATACTATGAAGCCCCTGGCATAGTGGGGCATAACACGAGGCGTGGGTGCCGTTTATGACAAAAAGGCATCAATGAGGAACGACGGCTAGTAAGTGTTATTTAAGTCTACGCATTGTAGTAGAGTGACATGTCTATGCATATGAGTACGGTTTATGATTATAAAAAGAGGTGTTTTTGGCGGAACTTGTCGTCGCCGAACTGGAGGAGGCTGTGTGTGGATCTGATCCGGACTGCCTCCTTTGGGGGAGGTTTTACTTATGTGTTCCTACCTTGTGTGTTCGAGCTGATTCCACGTTGCCAGTCCTGTTCTGCGCCAAAGTTAGTCTGTAAAGACAAATGCTTAAAGGCAGTTGCATGTCCTTTGGTTGAATCGCGGGTGCCTGATCGGAGCCTGGCTGAACCAGGCTATCATGCCATAAAGTAGCTCGGACTCCTCAGCTGGTGTCTGGGTAGTTGGCTGCCGAATCAACATTTGATAAACAAGCACGACTCGCTATTCCAGCAGCAGTATGATTTCCATTCTGAGGGTGGGGTTCGGCCTTGCCCATAATTGTGACCATGTCACGCGGGACTAGCCTAATGGTGTACCCCGTTGAATCTGGCCAACGTGGTTCGTCCCGGTAGTATGTGGTAATTACTGTATAAGGGGACAATGCCGAAAACTTATTTTTCGGCGTGGTATTTGTTTGGTGATCCGAAGACAACCATTAGTGTGGTGGGCCAGTAAAATTTGGCCTTTGCACCTGGCATCTTTTAGAAGATGTTATTGATAATTTTATGCCCGTGGGGGCTCGTGTGAGATGGATCCCCCAAACTATTGGGTCGATAGTGAGTGCAATTAAATTGCTATGGTTGATGTTGTCCTGACGGTCGATGTGATCGGAGAAGATCGACCGTACTTTTGTACTGTGGAGGATCTTCTTTTGACTTCGCCATGTTTGATTGGTCTTTCGTTGTTTGAAACCTCCTTTCATTGTTTCCGGCGCACGACCGCCCGTTTTGTTTTGAGGATCCGGCATTCTCTATTGGTATGCTTGGCCGCCCTTCTAGGGGTACCATGAATTTCACATGGTTTATCGAGTATGCTGCTTGGGCCGGATGGGCTTGAGCTATTCTTTTTCCGCTGACCGGACTGGGGACCGCTGAATTCGGCACCAACTTCCTTGACTTGACGCTTATGATGATTGCATCGAGGTTTGTGGATGCTGCCTCGTGTTTCCTGTGTATTGTCCCGGACCGTGGTATATTGACGTCGGGGTGTGGGCTTTAGGTTCTCCTTCTTAGGTTGAGGTAGCGGATTCTGCCTTGTGTACCCTTTGACGGGGTGTTCGAGTCTGTATTCCTCGATTGCCAGGACCTTAGTCCATCTGTCTGTGAGCAAATCTTGGTCGGCTTTGAGCTGCTATTGCTTCTTTTGCAGGCTTTTCGCTGTGGCCATAAGCCGTCGCTTAAAGAGAATTTGTTCCGTGGGATCCCCAGGCACGCTGAATTCATCATCGCCGAGGCTCACCGCGTCTTTGGAGGGGGCGTGTAGTTGTCCCTCTCCAAGTATCCATCCGTCGCCTGTCCGGCCTGCTCGAAGGCAGCCTGATCGGGATTGTATTCATCTTCGGTACCATCTAGATTATTTTTGACTGTTGTGCCGTTATTGTTGTGGCGGGGCTTGGGACGGCGCTGATGACGTTCATACTTTGCCTTCTTCCTTGAGGGGTTATCCTCCATTGCCTCGTCGCCATTGGTTTCTTTCGGAGTGTCCACCATATATATATATATATATATATATATATATATATATATATATATATATATATATATATATATATATATATATATATATATATATCATATGAGGAGGTGGCTGTCCACCGCCCCGTGGGCAGTGGTTCCTGTTCTTCTTCTACGTCGTCGTCCATACCATCGATGTCTTCAGAGCCGCAGTCAAGCACGTCGGTTAAATCATCGATCGTGGCAATGAAGTGGGTGGTGGGTGGGCAACGAATTCCTTCGTCACCTGCTTCCCGCTCGAGCCGGACATAGTTCGGCCAAGAGTCTCCTGACAAAGAGAGAGACTTTAACGAGGTCAGCATGTCGCCAAGGGCGAGTGTTGGAAGATATCCGCAGCGGTGAACTCCTTTACCAGAGCCCAACCAGATTCAGCGGGCTTGGGGATGCGCGGACTGGAACCTACAACCGGATATGAGTCCGGGGGTCCGGTGTCACAGGCCTCCTTGGGGGTGAAGTCTGTGTTCGGCTCTACCGTCGATGGGTGTGCGGCCTCTGGGGTGGGGTCCATCCACCCGTCCTCGGGCGATGTAATCTGCCCCGGATTTAGGTCTGGGGCTCCTGCAAGGGCAATATCCCGAGCATTGTCCGACAGCAGGTGTAAGCTGTGCTCATCGTGACTGTCCGGCGCTCCTGGCATAGGCCCAAATCCGTTGAAGATCAAGTCTCCGCGGATATCGGCCTTGTAGTTTAGGTTTTCGAACCTGACCTGATGGTCAGGAGCATAGCTGTCGATCTGCTCTAGATGGCCAAGCGAATTGGCCCGCAGTGCGAAGCCGCCAAACACGAAGATCTGTCCGGGGAGAAAAGTCTCACCCTGGACTATGTTGTTGTTGATTGAAGGAGCCATCAAGCCTTGCAGTGACGACACAGAGGAACTCTTAATGAAAGCACCAATGTCGGTGTCAAAACCGGCGGATCTCGGGTAGGGGGTCCCGATCAGTGCGTCTAAGGCTAATGGTAACAGGAGGCAAGGGACACGATGTTTTACCCAGGTTCGGGCCCTCTCAACAGAGGTAAACCCCTACTTCCTGCTTGATTGATATTGATGATATGAGTATTACAAGAGTTGATCTACCATGAGATCGTAGAGGCTAAACCCTAGAAGCTAGCCTATGATGATTATGATTCTGCCTCTAAGGACTAAACCCTCCGGTTTATATAGACACCGGAGAGGGCTAGGGTTTACATGGAGTCGGTTACAATGAAGAAATATAATATTCGGATCGCCAAGCTTGTCTTCCATGCAAAGGAGAGTCCCATCCGGACACGGGACGAAGTCTTGAGTCTTGTATCTTCACGGTCCAACAGTCCGGCCAAAGTATATAGTCTGGCTGTCCGGATACCCCCTAATCCAGGACTCCCTCACCCGGTCAAGTACCTCAGGAGGATAAAGCCAAAAACTGACCGCCATAGTAAGCGTGAACTGATCAACGATCCAATGATGAGATTTGACTCTAAAAATCGTTGGCGATTTTGCCGTGTCACACAAAGGGTTCGTCTTAACATAAACCACGTGATCGGAAAGGGTAGGCATTTGCCCCCAAGTACATTACAAAACATAGGGGGATAGTCCTTAGCCCCACCATCAAGCTCCTAAGGCTATGTGAAAGCAGTAAAACCGAATAGTCTGATTGCCTAGTTTTGCTCACGCGCTACTGCCTCCTGGTACCAAGACGTTGGCTAAGGGTAACATCATGGAGAATAAACACCCCTCGTGACATTCACCCAGGGGTTGAAGCCGACGATTGGTAGCTTTTAGATTAAACATACAGCCGAATATGAGTCAAAATTAAAATTATGACAATATAAAACAAGTCAGGTAGACGCATTATAAAGCATAAGGTCTAACTGGCAACAACTTAATACAGTCATTCAAGCATTACATCTTTTGAACACTGACCATCTATTGCCCGCACAACATTCATCACCTATGCAAAGTATTGCTCAAGGAGGCGATGCTCTTTTCCCTTGGGCGCAGGACCAATGGCCATGTCCATTGGATTAATCTTCGGCCAATGCACCATCTTCTTTGCAAACGCAAGCCTCGCCTGTTGACGCTCAAAAGTGACATGTTTATAAAGAGTGCCTTGAAGCTATGTCAAGATTAATTCAAACTTACTATTGAAAGTCACCATGAGATGGCTCTCTTTGAGAAGATGAAGATGAATATGAAGATGGTCTAAAACGGAGCTCGTATGTAAAAGTTATGACAAGTTCAGAGATACTCATGTCGACACCAGATTAAAGATTGGCTACAAACCCAGTTAAGATTGCTTCAAATGGAGAAAGATTCAACATTAAAGTTGTGCACCTCGTCGAAGCGATCAATTTTGATATAAAGATCGTCCCAATCCGAGGTCGTATGCAAAAGTTAGAGCCCGCACAACGCGACCCTCCAGTGAGCAAAATATGACGCCCGGAACCAGACACATATGTGGGTATGTCTGTTGAGATGCGTGAATAATTAGCTGTTTTGCGCGAGCGATTTGACCCTCGAGATGACCTCTGATGAAAAACCATTCAACATGAGAGTTGTTCGTCTCATTGAAACGGTCAAGATTGCTTTTGGACTCGTTTCCATCCGAGGTTGTTTACCACCACAAAAAATACCCGCAAGGTGCAGCGAGTTTTAGACCGAAAAGTTTTGGAAAGTTCGGATAAAACCAATCCAAATTTGACTAGGGTTTTGGACGTGAATCCAAACTTTTTCCTTGCACGGGAAGTCCAGCCGCCTCTTATGTGCCTAAGGGGTGATGACCGATTGAAAAACACACAATCGAACAAATCAATATACTATTTTTTTTCCTGTCTACGTTTTATCTCTCCACCGTTTCTCTCTCTCGTTCTTCGCTGTTCTTCGTGTTTGAGAGCTGCGAATCCCGAGGCTCTAGGGGCGAGCGAATCGACCTAGGGAAGCCCATAGCCGCCGCTATCCCTGACGGGGTCCCTCCCGGGTGCGCGGGATTTCGGGTCTGCAAAAGCGCCCACCGACTTTCTTGCGTATCGCGCTGTCGGTCGGGTCTCCTTCGACGTGAGCTGCGGTGCATCACCCCCGGTGTCGAGGGTACACGTGACGTGTTAGTGTGTCAACATTGCCCCCTCAAGGCATGATGAGCGCTTCATGGCATTAATCCGGAGTGGTGCCTCCCACAGCTTCTTCACAAGGATGAAGTAGGTGTCAGAATGGGCTCGGCGGGCCATAGACTGACAGAGAGGTCCTTCACAACCAGCTCGGACATCCGATGCATCTTCATCAGCTGCTTCATTTGATTGCTGAGGAGGGGAGGACTCTCCAAATCAAGAAACTGTGACCAGAAGAGCTGCTGCATGGAGTCCTCCTCGTGAGTAGCATAGTGCTTCGCCGCGGCCACCACATTCTTGGAAGTTCGCTGAAGACGCCTGCGGAGCTCCAGACCAGCGTCAGCAGGGCGAATCTGTTGCCTCCGAACACACTCTGCAGTAAGTATTTCTTACGATTTGCAATTTGCCCGACTTGGCAGAGCTCTTCCCGGACATCTCGCGCGTCAGTCCTCACCTCCTGGAGCTCCTTCTTCGCCTTGGACAGCTGGGAGGATCGCTCCTCCTTCTCCTTCTCAAGGACCTCCAGCTTCTTGGCGGAATCCTGGAGCTCTAGTTGCACTTCGATTACGCGAGCCTCGTGCTGCTCACCAACGAGCTTGGCCTTCTCGAGCTCGGCCACCGCCTCATCAGCGGACGTTTTCTTTGCAGCCGCCTCTGCGTCGGCTCTCTTCAGGGACTCACTCAATCCCTCGACCTCGGCAGCGGCAGCTGCAAGATCATCACGATAAAGGATTAGCATACAGTCGGGATCATCAATATTCGGCATCAAGCAAATACACATCTTATCCAAGGGCTTACCTTGCGCCTCGTCAAGCCGTTTGTTGACAAGGTCAAGCTCTTTATCGGAAAGCTTGAGCTTCCGATCCATCTCCTCTAGTGCCGCGGCATTATCTGCTGCGGCCACAGAAGATGCTTGCGTCAGCAAAAGAAATGTCGAGATTATTAATTGTCCTACCGAATTTGATCCTCTGCAAGCTTCTCCGAAGCCCTTGTAGAGTTCCGAGGGCTGCTATGTACATAGTCTACCCAAACTAAAGATTACAACCGCTCTATGAGAAAGGAGCATTAGTTGACTTGCCTCAAATCCTGTTAGAAGGCCTTGGACAACATCATTCAGTCCGGATTGGACAGACCGAACACCTTGCATGACCGCACCCATGAGAGTGCAGTGCCCATCAACAATGGTGGAGTTGTTCACCAACTCCTCCAGCGCATCCGGCCAGCCAGCCGTGGCCCGTTTGGAGGTGTTCGGCAGTGGCGTTGGCTCCCCAACCCCTTCTCCACCAGAAGGGGGAACCTGTGCCGTCGAGGGCCTTGGGGGCTCGGGAGCAGACGAGTGATGGGGTCCGGATGGTTCGGACTCCCTTCCTGCATCAGCCAGGAGGGACGACTCCCCCTGGTCTTTGGTGACCGAGGTGTTAACCTCAACTATTTCTGCTTCAACCTCCCCCTCTGTGTTCGGAGGAGGAGGAGTCCTTCGGGACCGCACCTCCCCGACCTCTTCAGGGATCAAAGTAGGCGCAGAGTGCACCATAGACCCACTGTCCGCCAGTTCGGCAGGCGTAGACGTCCCCTCCGAGGTTTACTCGATGGGGCGTTCGCGTGGGGGACTGCCATTGAGAAGAGTTAGCCTTCGGCTAAGATTAGTTACTAAAAACAAAGTGGCCAAAGATACCGATTCCATACCTGCTGGCCGGGGGCTTGACCCTGGGTCCCTTCTTCGGATCTCCTCAGATGCTTTGAAATCCTCGCCCGAGCTGTCAGGCAGGACTAGCTTGGGCCGGCACCGGCTCTTCAGGGCCTCTGGAGGGTGAACTTGTTTGACGTCCTCAAACGTCGCCCTCTTCTTGGAGTGAGAGGAGGCGCTCTCCTCCTTGTCCTCATCCTCGTCCCCATCCTGTACGGATGAGGCCTCAGCGTCTCCGGACCAGTTGCCCGGACGAGCCCTATGGCGGAGGCCCTCCATAGCCTCCGGTACCTCCGTATTCTTTCCCTTCTTGTCGGGCACCTTGTAAGGAACTACGACCAACAGCTTCTCCAGCTGCTCGAATCCGGGGCCTTCTGGCAGCGGCACTGGGCCGCTGATCTTCTCGGCCTTGGCAAGCCAGCCCTGAGAAATCCACATAAAGAAGTTCGTATCAAATCTTGCGGCGCTAGTTTTCAGACTCATATTAAGACAAAATGACACTTACCTTCTTTGGAGGGGTTGCAACATCGAGGCCGATGTCCTCCCCCTCGGCCGGCCAGTCCTTCTGTGGCCTGAATAGCAGACCTCACACCTTCTTGTGGGTCGTGCCAAAGAGGTGTTGCACGGTGGCCAGATCTTCGGGATCCGACGATGGAACATGATCTGAATCACGTTGACCAGTTTCGCGCCGATCTCCATTATGCTGACAACACGCTTCTGCAGCGCCTTCAAGTTGTGAGCGGACCCCTAGTCCGGGATTTTGATGATCCATGTGTCCAACCTTTTAGGAGGTCCGGATCTGAAAGCAGGGGCTGCTGCCCAACTGGTCCCCTGGGCTCGGTGATATATAACCATTCCCTTTGCCACATTCTGACAGTATCGATGAAGTGGCCCTCCGGCCACTGGACGCGCGTCAGTTTGCTGATCATGTCCCCGCCGCAGTCCGCATGTTTGCCGCCAACTACCTTGGGCTTGATGTTGAACACCTTTAGCCAGACGCCGAAGTGTGGCTAGACTCGAAGGAAGGCCCCGCAGAAGATGATAAAGGACGAGATGTGGAGAAGGGAGTTGGGGGCTAGATCGTGAAAGTCTAGCTTATAGAAGAACAACAACCCCTCACAAAGGGGTGCAGAGGAAATCCAAGCCCCATAAGGGAATGAGGGAGGAATACAACCCTTTCGCCCGACTTGGGTGTAGTGATGATCTGGCCCTCTTCGGGCCGATGAGCAATATCAACTGACAAATAGCCGACCTACTTCAACCTGACGATGTCGTCATTGGTGATGGTGGAGGCTTCCCGCTTCTCGTTGGCGCCGGATCCGACCATGGTTGAAGGAGACAGGGTGGGATTTGTTGTGGAAGCAGAGAAAAGGGACGTTGGAGCTCTGAGGATCTGTGTGAGCAGGAGGTGGAAGAAGGTGTGGGATACTAACTGCGGTAGCTCCGCCCTTTATAGGCTGTTGACAAGCCAGGAGTTCCTTTTTCCATGTTGTTGGCTTCCCCACTTCCCGATACGCTCGCAACGTTATGTGCGGGGAGGGGAATCGAAACCATTGATCGTATCCCCCGAAAGACAAGCACGATCTCCACCTAGATGAGATGTGCCGGACGTGGCGTCGGCCTCGAGCCGCACTTCAACAAACACTAACCGTTCGGTGTTATGGCCGGACACGACTCTTTGTTGAAGGAGAAAAAGTTGACAGATGAGGGCACTGTTTACACCTGAACGGTTTTTTGTTATTGCCTTCGTTGTTAAGTAAAACTGCCGTTTCAGATGCCAGACATCACTTAGCTCAGAACATGAACAAAGCACACTGAAGAACTCACCCCACAAGCTGAATACTGTTGGGTGAGCGGATGTCGGATACAAGCCTTGGTGTTGGAGGCAAGTTCGGGGGCTACCGAGGGAGTTATGGACTAAGAGGTCCTCAGGGAATCGGCCCATCCAATAAGGGTCAGATTGGTGAAGTCGTATTGTAACGGGAGATCTGTGAAGCTGTGGTTTGCCCTCCAAGTCAAGGATAGGCAGGATCTCTTTATCCCTTATTGCAATCTATCTCCGGTAACCCTAACCCTACCGGTATCTATATAAACTGAGGGTTGTAGTCTTTAGGGCTAGAGCTATATTCATCACCTCATCACCTCAGGGTTTAGCTCATGCTGATCTCGAGGTAGATCTACTCTGTAAACCATACTATACATCCAATATAATCAAGCAGGACGTCAGGTATTACCTCTTCGAGAGGGCCCGAACCTGGATAAACACTATGTTCTTCATCCCTTGTTCCCCTTCGATCCCAGATCCATAGCTCGGGACCCCCTACCCCGAGGTCTGCCGATTTTGACACTGACACCGGTAAGATCACAAATAAGAGAAACAGATGATAAACTATTCTATATGCAATATGGCTTTGTGGTTCCGTGTCTGAGTTTTATTTGCGTAAAAGCTGTTTTTATTTTCCCTACAACAAACAATAGTCCAGGAATCTCTACTACAAAGCAGATACCTATATGACATGGTTCCGCCAATCGCTGTCTCATAGCACAAATCATCACAAGTTACCCACATTTAATTATCGATCCAGTGCTGAGAGTTTCGAGATAGATCCAAGTCCAGAGGCTCAAATTGTCTGTAAACAAGGACAGGACTAATCAATTAGGTTTTAACCCTCTATAGAGGTTTGTACACTTTACCCACAAGATTCAATCCCTCCCGTTTCATCGTCGCACTTTAGGTTTGAGAACAGGATGATCAAAACATGGTCCTCCATAGAATTCCTTTGACCATTGTCCGGTGCCCATGCAATCCTACCGTACTTCTACATCTGCTGGCACCGTCCTAGCTAGAGTCACAACTAGGTCAACCAAGCTAGAGCCCATAGTGACTTGCGGTTGCATAGGTAAGCTTTCAGGCATGAAGTATTCTTCTGTCTCTTTGAGCCTGGGTGGAGCTTTCCGCATGATATCACGGTGCTTCTTCGGAATCACTGAGTACTGGGTGCACCAATGAACCCTTCTTAACCATTCTCCACCCAGAGGTATATTGAATTCTTGTCTCGAGTCTTGAAGTCTTGAGGCCTTGAAGATGCAGTCCTTGCAGATGCCATTATGAAGTTGTCATCATTGACGTAGAGTTCTCCATTCTCACACCACTCTCGAACACTCATACCAAACCCCATCTACTATAGCGTAGCATTAAAACTATATAACGCCCCGGTCTTGATAATAGGGAGATGGGTTCCTACCTCATGCATTCTACTCAACTACAAGAACTCAATATCACTACTGGAGGGATTATGAATGGTCACACTAAATGCATAAAACATAGCTATGAATAACATGGTCAAAGTTAACTTGCCTGGTAAGTTGATGAAGATTATAACGCTCTCAAAAATAACTTGATACTATCCGTCACTCCGATGTAAATCTATTAAGTCAAACATAGCATTCATATAAGTAAACATACTAGCAAGCAATTCTAACACTCACAATAAAAATCAACAAATAAAAGAAACAAAGAAAGCTCAATAATAAAACTCAAATGATATTCATAGAAACTTCAAATAAAAGTACAAAGAAAAGCTAGTAAGAAAAGTCTAAGACTTTACTACAAACAACTAATATAATTTTGTCCTAAGTAAAGCGAACCAACTAATTTTAACATAAAGTATTTTTCATAAAACTTTTATTAAAAAAACTTTTATAAAACTCTATTTTTGACTTATACTAGTTTTGCTACAATAAAGGAACAAAATATATTTTTTAACTAACAAATAAAAGTGGCTACTGTTAACTAACAGAAAGAAAGTAAAACTTGTCAAAATTTGTAAAAAGAAATATTCGAAAACAAATAAGAACAAAAGATATAAAGTTGAAACAAAAACAAAGTCAAAATAGGCCCTGTTTAGCAAAACCCTAATTTAAATTAACCTAAAAGTAAAATACTCAACACTACTAGATAGGCAAAGGTCCTAGTGACCAGGAGCAAAAGGAATCAATCAAAAATAAATCCTAGAACCCACACTAGGGCCAACAAGCGTTTGAAGTATATTTGAAATAATTCAATTTTAAACTATCGAAATACAAAATTTCAAGTCAGTACCAGAAACTTCATAATTTTTTCAACATAGTGCAATTGGAATCACTCAAAAACATTAAGTAGGCTAAAAGATTCAAGCAATCTAAGATTGAAACTATTTTTGTTTTTAAACAGAAGCGACAATAAAACCAAAATAGTAGCGACCAGGCGATGCTACGTGGCGTGCTCTAGTTGGGCCAGCAAGGCGAGTGCGCGAGCGCCATGGGCGAACGGTCGAATCTTAGAGTTTTCGACAACTGCAGCTAAAATAAAAAGAAAACAGATCTTCATGGGCTATGTGGCACAACACAATTGACTAATACATGTTCGCTGCGGAGCTTAACCAGCGGATGACCGAAATATAACGCATACCGGTTTGAAAAAATAAATCAAAAGCTGGATCTAATCTGGGCCATCTACTATGGATCGGACGGACGAGGGAGGCTCACTTGGGTTAGAGGAGCTGGGTGACGCCGGACTTGGAGAAGACGGTGGGGCGTGCGTTGGCTTATACGGGGCGGTGGCTCCGGAGCTTGTCAGTGTTGGGCGGGGGCACAGGGAGGTGTGGCTTGGCACGACGTGCCCAATGGTGGCTGCGGGTATCCTTGGCGATGATGGGGTGAGGAGAGGCGAGCTCGACGAAGCTCCTGTGAACCGGGGCTCCGACGAAGGTGGACGAGATGGAGGCAGCGGCTCTTGTGGGTCTTGGCGACGGGCGACAGCACTTGGAGACTCAGCGCAAGGTGGTGGAGCAGATTGCGTTAGTGGCGGTGGGTGGCAGAGGTGTGGGGAGGCGGGGTAAGGTGGCGGAGCTGTGGTGGTGCGGAGGAACTCTAGAGAGATTGGATCAGGGCGAAACGAGATCGCGAGCTTCCAGTTTTTGCAAAAATCGGACAAGGAGGATCATGGGGATATTTATAGGGGGCAATTCTTGCAAGAGGGACTGTAGAGATCGAATCTCGTGAAGATTGGGCGCGATGTCGTCAGCGTGCTTGGACAGGGCTCTGCACGATTCCAGTGGCGGATAAAGAATGTGTGGGGCACGACGTTACCTGTAGTGACAAGCAACAAGGGAGAGGAGAGGCAGCGGGCGACTGCTGTGAAGCGTTTCGACGATGGGAGTGGGCTGGCCTGGCCAGTGGGCTGTTGGGGAGAGGAGGAGAGAGAGGTGGCTCGGTGGCTTCGGCGTTTTTTTAAATAAGAACAAACAACAAAAAGACAAGTAACAAAATAAAATAAAATCAGTATATAGGTATATAATATATCAAAAAGTTCAGAACAATAAATCCTAAAACATGAACATAATTTTAGATGCAACTAAAATCCATTTTTTAAATAAAGCAAACAATACTACAGTTGTATTTAAATATCAAATAAAAATATTTTAAAATACCAAAATGATTTCAATTTCATTTGTCTCCACTTTTCTATTATAGGGAATCATTTTACCCTATTTTCCAAATATCTTATTGTTGGAGAAAAATAATTTAAATAAAAACCAAATAACTCCCCGTTGGATTTGAATTTGAAATTCAAACAAATTACAGTTCTTTTCTATTTTCCCTTGGCCAAAATATTTCAAATGCCTTTGAATATTTGAAGTGTCATATTACTTCTCTTTTTGAATATTTCCAGAGGTTTAGAAATTTGAAAGTCCAAATAACTCCAAATTGAAAATGGGTTTCAAAATACCTTCAAAGGGACTTTCAATTTGATTATTTTAACTTCCAACTCATATTTCATATAATTTGAAGAAGTCATTTTATCCTATGTCATGAAAATCATTGAGTTGCATAAAGTTTCTGAATTTGAAATGTTTTCAGATGGAATTCATATCTTTTCAACCCCCTTTTTCATTTCTTTAAATGGAATAAATCATATCATCTTCACTCTAGGGTTTTTTTGTGATGAAATGAATTTGAATTCATTGAGGTCAAAAAAATGTAAAGGGAAAGTTTGGGAAAGTCATTTCATTCCCTCTTATTCAGCTTTCAAAAAGTTTTAATTTCCACTCAAATTTCACGCAATCAATCACACACCAATAAAATCATAAGTATTTATTTAATATAACATTCCAAAATTTAGAATTTTGGGATGTTACAAACTACCACACTTAAAATGAATCTCGTCCTCAAGATTCGAAGAGGCTAGCAAGGAGAGATTAGGGTTTGGGCGGTGTTCTCAAAAATTCCATTGATCGGCACAATGATATGGGGTGATACCGCACTTAGAAGCATGATTATGGTTTCGACAAAACTTATGTACTCCATCCTTTGGTGGGCAATGTCAGTCTCCTCGGATCTTTGGGATAATTCATATCTAGGGCTCTTCCGGTAGGGGCATAACCTTTTCTTCAAAATCTTGTGTCCTTTCCTCCATGTAAGGTTCTTCCGATACTAAGTGTTCGTATCTGATAGGTCTATCGCCAATTATAAACAACTAACGAAATCTCATCGTGTCAACAATTAATGGTTCCTCCTACAGGAAACAGGTCTAGGTTGAATCTCACCGTATAACCTACGATTGGCACCGGTTGCCTGTACATGGATCAATCGTCCTACCATTCTAAGCTTAAAACAAGGTTTTGGTATCGTCGTCTATCTACTATGGGTAAGTCACTCAGATTTACCATCCCAAATAGCAAGAGCGAATGATAAGAGTAAGTCGGTGTGGTGATCAATTCATTCCGCACCCAAATCATTACCCTATTTGAGGTTTAGCGAATCTCACAAATCTAACACTCAGTCATTCTCACAAGCCTTGTAGAGTTTCTCTTGTCCTCGAATTGGGTTCGATTAAATCCATTGATTCTGCAAGCCAAACAATACATCCATCGTTTCTTTGCAACTCTCAGTTTTTTTGCGTAACCTCCTATGTAGCGCTTGATGATGAAGTCATAGCTTCCATCCAAATTTCTTCCTTCAACAAGGTAGTTCTTGATACTTATTAATTCCTGGGCCTATGGGTTATGGGCCCACTTCAATGTCGGTACAGCTTTAACTCATCCTTCGAGTTAATATTGTTCCATGTTCCAACATTACACCTCCTTTAAGTCCAATATTACTTCATTCCTTCATACTCATGATGTAACCGACATATCAGAATAAAAATCATGCTCATTTTGTCCAAACTCCACACTACAGAATACATTTTTCCTTCCCATTGGTCAGGTGTTCTCACAGGGTACTACCACCCTGAGAATGAAATGCATACACTACAAAAAAAAGACACATCCATGAAATTTTGGGCCGAACGAATTTTTTTTTGTCACACTTCTATGACAATAATTGCGACAAAACCCTGTATCATCATAGATGTGGTGGGCTCCTACTTCTATGACAAAAAATCATGACAAAAATGGGCTTTCCGTCCTAGGCGGGCTGGAGACGCAGCTGCATGACATTCTTTGGGCCGTCCACGACGGAAAAAATCATGGTAGAAGCGACGGCGAGGAAAATATCAGGGAGTTCCCAGTTATGGTGGGTGGTCAGAGCCGAGCGATACATGGAGAGGTTTGCGTGTTTCTCTTGTATAAGTACGCCATGTGTGTGAGGCGTTGCACTCTAACTGAACCCGAGCGAGGGATTGGGCTCTAACTGAACCCAAGCGATTGCACTAGCTACGTTACTGAACCCCGACCAATCCTATGATATTAACTGAACCCGAGTGATTCCTTCCCTACTGCTGCTAACTGAAGCCGATCGAAGCTGCCTCTTGATGAACAGTCCCTAGTGGAGTTTGGATGAATAGTTCCCAGTGGGGGTTGGATGAAAAGTTCCGGGTGGGGGTTGGATGAACATGATCCCGTGGTAGTAGAGGGACATTGCTGCTGGATGAACAGGACCCCGATCGAGGAGGTGGGGTGGATGAATAGTAGCCGATGGAGGGACCCTGTGGAGGGCTGGTTGAACAAGACCCCATGGAGGCTGGATGAACAGGACCCCGTGGAGGGTTGGTTGAACAGTAGCCGGTGGAGGGCTAGATGAACAGTAGCCCATGGATGAATAGTAGCTGGTGGAGGCATGAGGAAGACGCGGTGGATAAGCAGTGCAGGTGGAGGCTGAAGGAAGTCGATGGTGGGTGAACAGTAGCCCGTGGAGTCCCGTTTTGCGGTATGCCACACCCCTCCGATGAACAGGACCCATGTTTCGACCATAGCCCTGCAACACAAGTCCGTTTCCTCCGTTTCGCGGTACGCCACACCCTTCTCGATGAACAGGACCCCTGTTTCGACTGTACCGCTCCAACATAAGTCCGTTTCCTCCGTTTAGCGGTACGCCACACCCCTCCCGATGAACAGGACCCCCATTTCGACCGTAGTCGGTCGAACAGAAGGCCGTTTCCTCCGTACTATGGTACTAGACCCTGTTTTGGCTGTTCCATCCAAGTCGGTTGGCTCCCGTTGAACATGATGCATTCTGACCCAATCTGTTGCCTCCCGATGAACAGGACGCTATTTCTCCATTCTGACGCAGCCGGTTGGATACCCAATGAACAGGATGCCATTGCTATCGTCTGTTGCCTTTTTTATAAATGAGACACGTATTACCATGTCGTTCGTTGCCTCTCCACATACACGAGCCCTGGCCATACGTATGCGCGAATACGCGTTTGAGACCCTGCCAGTATGTACGTACGTGGCTGTATTTTTTGGCATGTGGCAGTACGTATGTGTACATGGTTTGGAATGGACTGCCTCAACTGCTATGTCAGGGGCTCTACTACTACACGTGCCGCTGCTTGCTCGGCCACGGTTCATCGTTGTAGAGAGACCGATCGACCAATATGTACGTACACGTTCGTGACCCGAATGACAACACTACATACGCTTCGACCAGGTGGGTCCCGACTGTCAGGGAGGATAAAGAGGCACTTCCTTGCATGCGAAGTTATTGATGGTGGGTCCGAGCTGTCAGGGGGAGGATTCATTTTTTGGCGCCTAATATGGAGGCACTTTCCTTGCGTCCAAAGATATAGTTGGTGGGTCCTATCTATCGAAGGGGAAAACAATCTTTTCGCAAAATATAGCTAAGCCAAAATACAGAGGCCCTTCCGGTAGGTCCCTGCTGTTAGGTGGAGGAATCATTATTTTGCGTGTAATAAGGAGGCACTTCCTTGCTGCGGCCATGGACCCACATGTTAGCCTCTCCACGTACAGTCCTCTTCTGATGTAAGTTGTTACTTGACCACGTTGACCACGTTGTGCCGAGTGCACCAAGGCGGTGGACGAGGGTGAGGCCTAGGAAGGGAATGTCCCGGAGCCGGGGAAGACTCGGCAATTGTTTCCCATATGGAGGGGCATATGAGGGTTTACTGGTTGGGATGCATTGTGAGGCTGCCATCGCCAGAGAGTAACAGCAGGTCTGGGTGAGTACAGGGATGGCCAGGCCAGCGATGGGAGTAGGATGGGGTGGTGAGGCCTGTGCGGCAGCAAAGCCGACCACGGGAGGCAGGAGCAGGGGGCACGACCGGTGCTGCTTTGGGAGGCTGGAGCAAGAAGACCAGAGGTTGAAGAAGCACTACGACCATTGGATGGACATCATACGGTCACTAGAGCTAGAATCGTTCATATTGACTAAGTTGACAAAGCCCTCCGCCGCGTCAGTAGGCACACAAGTCAGCCTCCAAGTATGGTGGGTCCCAGATAGCAGGGGGAGTATTCATTTTTTGTGCGTAATAAGGAGGCACTTCCTTTCGTGCGAAGATATATCTGGTGGGTCCAAGCTGTCAGTGGGAGGATGTTTTTTTCGCGAAATACAGAGGCCCTTCGGTGGGTGCCTGCTGTCAGGTGGAGGAATCATTATTTTGCGCATAATATGGAGGCACTTCCTTGCATGTGGCCGTGGACCCAGCTATCAGCCTCAACCCTCTTTCGATGGATGTCATTCGTTGACCATGTTGACCATGCCACGCCGAGAGAACCAGGGCAGTGGACAACGAGGCCTAGGAAGGGAACGACAGAGAGCCGAGAAAGACTCGGTAGTGGTTGCCCACGCGGTGGGGAGTACGAGGGTTTATTGGTTCGGCTTCTGTCACCGGAAAATAACGGGAGGTGTGGGTGAGTAGAGGAATGGCTTGGCCAGTGATGGAGTAGGGTAGGGCGGTGCGGCCTGTGCGGCAGCACAGCCGGCCACGGGAGGCGGGAGCAGGCAGTCCCACCGGCGCTGGTTTGAGCGGCTGGAGCAAGAAGATCAGATATTGAAGAAGCAACACGGTCGTTGGGTTAACATCCCACGGTCACTACTGCTAGAATCGTTTGTGGACAAAGTTGACAAAGCCTTTCGTATACGTCAACCTAGTAGAACCACAAGTCAGCCTCCAAATCTATCCCAAACAGCATACAACCCGAAATGTCTAGGCAGATTCAAATTAATTTAAAAACTAAACATACCTTCATTTGAATCCAATGAAATTTTACCCCCACAAAAACAATGAAATTTAAAATATCAAAATCTGAAAGAAAAAAAGTATTTTGGAACTAATTGTTTGTTTGCTGTATTTTTTCATTTTACAACCCATTTATTAATACTTATAGCCCATTGCTTATTACTTATAGCCCATTTTCTGGGCAAGCCCTCCTCGTCTTGAAAGATTTCTGACCCAACAGGGCGTAGAAAAGCAAGTAGGCCCACATTGGTTATTCTACAAAAAACAAAATAGATGGGCTAGCCATTTTTAGAAAGGAAAAAAAACTGGGCTGGTCATGTGGTAAACATATGAAATAAAAGCCTGGGCTAGACGGGCCATATCTCCCGCACAACCCAGCTGATACCCTTCTCTGTCCCAAATAAAAAACTGAGAGCGCTGCTGGGTCCCGGGTGTTTACCGCTCCTTTTGTAGTTATCTCGCTTATTGACTACGTTGACAGTGGCGCGTGACCCAGATGTCAAGAAACCATCAGGAGGAACCCTACTGCCATGATCCTGGTGGGTCCCTACTATCATCCTCACCATGTACAGTCATCTCCTTATTCCTCTATGTTGTTGACCATGTTGACAACACCAGAAGGCGGCGCCACGGCGAGCGAACCAAGGCGGAGGACGATGGTGAGGCCTCGGACGGGAACGAACAAGAGCCGGGGAAGATGCATAGAGTTTTAGGGTGTGATGTGGCCACGATGCATGCACGGCAGCATAGCCAGCCGTGGGAGGCGGGAGCAAGCGGTCCCGCCGACGCTGGTTTGGCTTTGGCGGC
The DNA here is from genome assembly GCF_018294505.1 of Triticum aestivum. Lineage (NCBI taxonomy): Eukaryota > Viridiplantae > Streptophyta > Magnoliopsida > Poales > Poaceae > Triticum > Triticum aestivum. The sequence goes on from NC_057807.1 coordinate 158,841,888, forward strand.
TGGAAGAAGAATTGACTGAAGAAACACAACAGACGTTGAATGTCAATCCAATGGTCAATGTTGGCACAATTGTGTGTTGACTAAGCTGACACCAAGTAGCATACTTTTTTATATATAGGAATAAAGTAAAACTAGGCTCGTTTGCCTGATAACATTCCCGAAACTGCGATCGTTCGATCTTGCGTCACAATTAAAACTTCGAGAAAAATGCGTTTGTCTGCCGTACTCCTCCTAGGGAACGTTCTCCACATAAGTATCTAGCACCCTTGGTTTTCAACCGAGAGGTCTTAGGTTCGAGTCCCAGGAAACCTCAATTTTGTCCTCCTTCCTGCCTCGCAAAAAAACAAAATCAAATACTTGAGAAGGTGTACAAAACAAGCTAGTGTACCAGTAAAGAAACATTGTCGAGTTTTAGAAACAAGAGAGACATGCTCCTGTAGCTGGTTCGAATCCAAACCAAGACTATGAATATATATGGTGCTATGCTACTCTGCGAGTAATGAAACTGACATATCCAACATTTGCTTCTCTCTTCTCTACTTACTCTGCCTAGCATCAGAAGCTCTGGCCGCAGCAACCATGTCCAATGGCGGCTCGCCCACCTGCTCTTCAGCAGGCAACAACCAGATATGCTCCAAGTCGTCACCCATACCATCGCCTGTGGGTCTAATCACACCCCCGCCAGCACACGCACCACAGCTGGTTGCTCATCGCAACCCGCTGCCGTTGGTGTGGTGCCACTGCTACAAATCACGTAGATTCATCCGTCGCGTCTCAGCCGTAGTCCTCAACCCTGGCCGAGTCTTCTACAAATGCCCGAATCATAGGGTAATAATATGTTCAAGTGTTGTTCGGCTGCTTTCAGTAGCTGATTTTTTAGTAGTTTGGTTGATGATCTTCCAATTTGATTCGTGCAAAAAAGGGAAGATTCGTGTGATTTGTATTTTTGGGAAGTTGCTGGTGTGGGGGAATGCAACTATGATGATAATTTGGTTAGTCGAGGAATCCCAATACCCGCAGGTTGGGGTGTTGGACAAGTAACTAAAGGAACGACAGAAGAGGAAGATGCTGAGCAGAAGGTTAAAGATGCAGTTCCACTGATCATGGCCAAGGAACAGCTATTGAATGACCTTGACATCAATGAGGATATGAAAGAGCTTGTGAAGATAATGGGCAAAATCGATGTGCTCTGTAGGATGATTGTCTCTTTATTTGTAGTGTATGTAGCACTCGTGATGTATTCAGTGGCTATGACATGAGAACTTGGCTGAAACTAGTAATGAATTAAACATGTTTAGTGGGCTGGGCGTAGTGTTGTGAACATCTAATGATTTCTCTTAACGGAAATCGGGGGAGGGGTATCCCCTTTTTCTCATAAATAAATAAATAGCAGAGGCCATTTTGCTAATGAGTAAATAAATTAGTAGAGGCCCTGTCGGGTCAGCTTTGTTCCCATTCGAAGACATTGAGCAAAGTGCAGTCCAACAACAAACTATGTCATCGAATACAAGTTTCACAGCCAAATATGAATACAACTAAACAACAATGTCATCATGTTTTAGTCGTCATACAATCACCAAACACAAATCAACATACATAATAAGTGATGTTCTCACAGCAAAATACTAAACAACACGTTCATCAGGTTTCAGTTGTCATAGCAAACACAATTTCACATAGTAGATAAAAAAGGTCTTCTGACAGGAAAATACGACAAAAGCAATCTAATCATCATATGTAGCAGCAGCGTCAACATCTTCACCATGTGTATTAGCCTGAATTATAATTCCCCATAGTGTCATCTTCTTCTTCATCTTCAATGTCCTCGAACGTTGGCTTCTTCTTGATCAACTCTTGTATATCCACAGCACGACAGGAAATCTTTCGCCAGCGTCATTGACATGATGGTTCTCAAAGATATTCAGAACATCTGTGGAATCTTCTACATCAGGAGCAGTGTAAGCATCATCTTGTTGTGCAACTTCATTAAACGAATTCCTCTGCTCAAACCTTTACAATACTCTCCAGTCATTGCTACGTGCAAATGTGTCTTCCAAGAATAATATCCGTGTTGCTTGATTTGCCAAAATAAAAGGCTCGTAGGTCTGGTACGCCGCCTTTGACATAGATGGATTTGAAATAATCATTAGCTCTGGGTTTTGCGATCCTAGAAAACAGGTTATACCAACGACAACAAAACAGAACCACACACCGATGAACCTTGAAACTGGAGATATACTGCAACTGAACAATGTCTGTTATGTTAGCATACATTTCTTTTGTCCCTCTGCCATACGTGTATGTGCTCATGATGGCACTTTTTTGTTTCTTCCTGCCTTCATCGCGTGCAAGGGTGTCGTAGCACATATATCCAACAATGCAAGATTCATAATGTCTTACCCGAGTATCAGGACCCATTGCTAGTGCGTAAATGGCATCATTAACCGCCTGCCCATCCTCCCGCATCTTCTCAACCTATGGTTAGAAAATAGACAAGCTGATCATCTTATGTACTCAATATATTAAAAAAAACTGACAGTGCAATTCAAAAGCTTACATGGCTCTTGAACCATTTCGCAAATCCTGCCATAACCATTTTGGCAATGTTTCTTGGATTTTGCGGCAGTAACACCTTTTTGTAGATGCTGCAGTACATAGTGACCGCATCAAACATCTAAATATACAAGAATTTGCGGCAAGTTTAGTAGATTATGATGTATAAGCTGCAGTACTTAGCACTTACTCGATATAAGGTAGAATCTCAGGATAATTATTCAACACATATGAAACCATTTTGTCCAAATATTTAGGTTTGTCATCTTGTCGACTCTTCCCTATAACTCTAACAGAACAATCGAAAACATTGAGCCCGGGATTGTCTTCACCCACCTCTTTGCTAAGCTGATCAGAATGTAAACGCTTCTATAGCAATGTAGGCCTTTGCAATGGAACCCTCGGGTCTAGCTCTGTTCTAACATAGCCCTTGAAAGTGCGTAGCCGCCTTTCGATAGGGTACACCCAAATCAAGGTTTGGGCAAGACGATAGGTTCAACAACTGATCATGAGGACCAATCAATGAAGAAATCATCTTTCTACAACAAACACACAAACACAAGATATCCCTTTGGAAATGAACTAAGTTAGGCAAGCTTTTATCTTCCAACTCTCCAAGTTGTTGTTTAGCTTAACCAACTAGCTCAGGGTATCCGACACAGATGCTTGGAGAAAGGGTGGTTTATAGGGAACCAACTTGATCACGAGCTCAACATAGCGGTCAGGTGACAACTTGGTGATACTTCCGAAAAGATATTCAGAAAATCACGAACCACCGATATGTTAATAAGCTCGAGAAAAATCTTGCCTTTCGGAGCAAGACAATATGAACAATGAGCGAGGATTTGACCAAATCCTAACTCATCAATCAAAGAGTGCACACGGAAATAAGGACTAGGTGGCACGATCAACCTTAGGGTGATGATACAAGGACCCACACGCTAAGAATGAAATTATTGTCCATTAACTACCAAGCAACAAGGTTTCTAGGAGTATTGATTTCACACATCATAGTTAACCTGTCGGCATTCAGGTTGCAACAACACAGGAACCGAGGGATGAATAATGATGGCGAGAAGTATCACTGTATTAAGAATTCATAAGAGGGTGTGCCATTCTCACGACACTCTTGTGATGAAAGAGGGTGATACTCCGAGGTAGAACAGAACAAAAGCTGGATTGGCATTTTGATCTGCGGGATACAACTGCTTTGACCAAATCCTAGAAATGGATAAGGTACTGGAGTTTGTTTCTCCTAGTCATTCCTAAATGGAATGGCTTGTCGGACCACAGAAATCATAGGCATCGATAACACGAATGCATAACCATCCTGACTATCAATTGATAGACGAGAGCAAGGAAACAACTAAAGAGGGACAACTCAAAAGAACATATGATTTTCTGAGTTGTGGATGCATGGATTAGCATGTCGAACGAGTTCAACATGTTTCTTTCGGATAACCCATGCAGAGAGGTAGGACTGGCAGACTCACAATGTGGAATGGAGAACTCATCAAGAGCACTCTTATTGTGATCTTTTGGTTCAAAAGAACTCCTGCCAAGAATGGTTCATGGTATTTGGAAGAACGATATACCACGGACCTCGAGGACTATCGCAAAGGTTACTAATATCCTAAAGGAACTAGCAAACACTATCAACACGGGGTAAGTAGGGTGAATCTCGGTTTCAAAACCCAAGGAGTAGAATACCTACAAACTAAATTGCATCACAGGATGCTTTCTAGAATGACAGTGGCCAGAATCATCACACTGGGAACACAAAGCATGGCTAATTACTAGGTGATACTCTAGACACCTAGGGTCATAATAATAGCTCCAACATAAATGTTGAGGCAATGAAATGCCTCAACACACTAGTTAGTGTGGTTGATCTAGTACAAAGGATCTTCAGAATGGTAAAAAGGAATTTGCAAATGCATCAGACTATTTAGAAACCTAGGATGACTCGGACAGCATAACAGTTGTAAATGCTCAAAAGGATTTAAGACATCCTGCAAAATGGTGGCATAACCACTCGATCATCACAATATCAAGATTCTGAGACCAACTATAAACACACGGAAGTAATAGGAACTGAAACGAGGCTTAAGTCCAACAATCTTACAAGTCTACAAATTAGTAACATGTGATCCTACTAGAAAGAAGAGAAAGCCTAGTTCCTTAACCTCGTAGGAAGATAAGATGACTCAGATCAGAAGGACATAAGGTATAAGGAGTAAAAAGATCCTTATGTTCCCAACCGCAATCAATTCCCTAATATAACTAAAGCATTTCTAGACTCAACTTCGACCAGTTTGGCTTGGTAATCCTACAGGAGGTCAAGCTCTAATAACAAAGCTGTCAGGACCCCGACTCAATGGCACACCGATCTAGCATGTAACACCTTATATCACTTTGCAGCCTCACGCACGGTATTTCCACGGGTGTCGCCTTACCAGTGAAGGAAATATGCCCTAAAGGCAATAATAAAGTTATTATTTATTTCCTCATATCATGATAAATGTTTATTATTCATGCTAGAATTGTATTAACCGGAAACATGATACATGTGTGAATACATAGACAAACATATAGTCACTAGTATGCCTCTACTTGACTAGCTCATTAATCAAAGATGGTTGTGTTTCCTAACCATAGACATGTGTTGTCATTTGATTAATGGGATCACATCATTAGGAGAATGGTGTGATTGACATGACCCATTCCGTTAGCCTAGCACTTGATCGTTTAGTATATTGCTATTGCTTTCTTCATGACTTATACATGTTCCTGTAACTATGAGATTATGCAACTCCCGTTTACCGGAGGAACACTTTGGGTACTACCAAACGTCACAACGTAACTGGGTGATTATAAAGGAGTACTACAGGTGTCTTCGAAGGTACATGTTGAGTTGGCGTATTTCGAGAATAGGTTTTGTCACTCCGATTGTCGGAGAGGTATCTCTGGGCCCTCTCGGTAATGCACATCACTATAAGCCTTGCAAGCAATGTGACCAATGAGTTGGTTACGGGATGATGCATTACGTAACGAGTAAAGAGACTTGCCGGTAACGAGATTGTACTAGGTATTGGATACCGGCGATCGAATCTCGGGCAAGTAACATACCGATGACAAAGGGAACAACGTATGTTGTTATGCGGTTTGACCGATAAAGATCTTCGTAGAATATGTAGGAACCAATATGGGCATCCAGGTTCCGCTATTGGTTATTGACCGAGAATGGTTCTAGGTCTTGTCTACATAGTTCTCGAACCCGTAGGGTCCGCACGCTTAACGTTACGATGACAGTTTTATTATGAGTTTATAAGTTTTGATGTACCGAAGTTTGTTCGGAGTCCCGGATGTGATCACGGACATGACGAGGAGTCTCGAAATGGTCGAGACATAAAGATTGATATATTGGAAGCGTATGTTTGGACATCGGAAGTGTTCCGGGTGAAATTGGCATTTTACCGGAGTACCGGGGGATTACCGGAACCCTCCCGGGGGTTATTGGGCCTACATGGGCCATAAGGGAGAAGAGGAGAGGAGGCAAGAGGTGGGCCGCGCCCCCTCCCCTCCCTAGTCCGAATAGGACAAGGAGAGGGGGGCGGCGACCCCCCTTTCCTCCCCCTCTTCCTCCTCCTTCCCCCCTTCTCCTACTCCAACTAGGAAAGAAGGGAGTCCTACTCCCGGTGGGAGTAGGACTCCCCCCTTGGCGCGCCCTCCTTGGCCGTCCGCCTCCTCGCCCCTGGCTCCTTTATATACGGGGGCGGGGGGGCACCCTAGAAGACACAAGTTGATCTACAGATTGTTCCTTAGCCGTGTGCGTTGCTCCCCTCCACCATATTCCACCTCGGTCATATCGTCGCGGAGTTTAGGCGAAGCCCTGCGCCGGTAGAACATCATCATCGTCACCATGCCGTCGTGCTGACGGAACTCATCCCCGAAGCTTTGCTGGATCGGAGCCCGGGGATCGTCATCGAGCTGAACGTGTGCTGAACTCGGAGGTGCCGTACGTTCGGTGCTCGGATCGGTCGGATCATGAAGACGTACGACTACATCAACCGCGTTGTGATAACGCTTCCGCTTACAGTCTACGAGGGTACATGGACAACACTCTCCCCTCTCATTGCTATGCCATCACCATTATCTTGCGTGTGCGTAGGAATTTTTTTGAAATTTCTACGTTCCCCAACAGTGGTATCAGAGCCTAGGTTTTATGTGTTGATGTTATATGCACGAGTAGAACACAAGTGAGCTGTGGGCGATACAAGTCATACTGCTTACCAGCATGTCATACTTTGGTTCGGCGGTATTGTGAGATGAAGCGGCCCGGACCGACATTACTCATACGCTTACGCGAGACTGGTTTCACCGTTACGAGCACTCGTGCTTAAAGGTGGCTGGCGGGTGTCTGTCTCTCTCACTTTAGCTGAATCGACTGTGGCTACGCCCGGTCCTTGCGAAGGTTAAAACAGCACCAACTTGACGAACTATCATTGTGGTTTCGATGCGTAGGTAAGAATGGTTCTTGCTAAAGCCCGTAGCAGCCACGTAAAATTTGCAACAACAAAGTAGAGGACGTCTAACTTGTTTTTGCAGGGCATGTTTTGATGTGATATGGTCAAGACGTGATGCTATATTTTATTGTATGAGATGATCATGTTTTGTAACCGGAGTTATCGGCAACTGGCAGGAGCCATATGGTTGTCGCTTTATTGTATGAAATGCAAACGCCCTGTAATTGCTTTACTTTATCACTAAGCGGTAGCGATAGTCGTAGAAGCAATAGATGGCGTGACGACAACGATGCTACGATGGAGATCAAGGTGTCGCGCTGGTGATGATGGTGATCACGACGGTGCTTTGAAGATGGAGATCACAAGCACAAGATGATGATGGCCATATCATATCACTTATATTGATTGCATGTGATGTTTATCCTTTATGCATCTTATCTTGCTTTGTTTGACGGTAGCATTTTAAGATGATCTCTCACTAATTATCAAGAAGTGTTCTCCCTGAGTATGCACCGATGCGAAAGTTCTTCGTGCTGAGACACCACGTGATGATCGGGTGTGATAGGCTCTACGTTCAAATACAACGGGTGCAAAACAGTTGCACACGCGGAATACTCGGGTTAAACTTGACGAGCCTAGCATATACAGATATGGCCTCGGAACACAGAGACCGAAAGGTCGAGCATGAATCATATAGCAGATATGATCAACATAGTGATGTTCACCATTGAAACTACTCCATCTCACGTGATGATCGGACATGGTTTAGTTGATTTGGATCAAGTGATCACTTAGATGACTAGAGAGATGTCTGTCTAAGTGGGAGTTCTTAAGTAATATGATTAATTGAACTTAAATTTATCATGAACTTAGTACCTGATAGTATTTTGCTTGTCTATGTTTGTTTTAGATAGATGGCTCGTGTTGTTGTTCCGTTGAATTTTAATGCGTTCCTTGAGAAAGCAAAGTTGAAAGATGATGGTAGCAATTACACAGACTGGGTCCGTAACCTGAGGATTATCCTCATTGCTGCACAGAAGAATTACGTCCTGGAAGCACCGCTGGGTGCTAGGCCTGCTGCTGACGCAACTGATGACGTTAAGAACGTCTGGCAGAGCAAAGTTGATGACTACTCGATAGTTCAGTGTGCCATGCTTTACGGCTTAGAACCGGGTCTTCAACGACGTTTTGAACGTCATGGAGCATATGAGATGTTCCAGGAGTTGAAGTTAATATTTCAAGCAAACGCCCGGATTGAGAGATATGAAGTCTCTAATAAGTTCTACAGCTGCAAGATGGAGGAGAATTGTTCTGTCAGTGAACACATACTCAAAATGTCTGGGTATAATAATCACTTGATTCAACTGGGAGTTAATCTTCCTGATGATAGTGTCATTGACAGAATTCTCCTATCACTGCCACCAAGCTACAAGAGCTTCATGATGAACTATAATATGCAAGGGATGGACAAGACTATTCCCAAGCTCTTCGCAATGCTAAAAGCCGCGGAGGTAGAAATCAAGAAGGAGCATCAAGTGTTGATGGTTAACAAGACCACCAGTTTCAAGAAAAAGGGCAAAGGGAAGAAGAAGGGGAACTTCAAGAAGAACAGCAAACAAGTTGCTGCTCAAGAGAAGAAACCCAAGTCTAGACCTAAGCCTGAAACTGAGTGCTTCTACTGCAAGCAGACTAGACACTGGAAGCGGAACTGCCCCAAGTATTTGGCGGATAAGAAGGATGGCAAAGTGAATAAAGGTGTATGTGATATACATGTTATTGATGTGTACCTTACTAATGCTCGCAGTAGCACCTGGGTATTTGATACTGGTTCTGTTGCTAATATTTGCAACTCGAAACAGGGACTACGGATTAAGCGAAGATTGGCTAAGGGCGAGGTGACGATGCGCGTGGGAAATGGTTCCAAAGTCGATGTGATCGCGGTCGGCACTCTACCTCTACATCTACCATCGGGATTAGTTTTAGACCTAAATAATTGTTATTTGGTGCCAGCGTTAAGCATGAACATTATATCTGGATCTTGTTTGATGCGAGATGGTTATTCATTTAAATCAGAGAATAGTGGTTGTTCTATTTATATGAGTAATATCTTTTATGGTCATGCACCCTTGAAGAGTGGTCTATTTTTATTAAATCTCGATAGTAGTGATACACATATTCATAGTGTTGAAACCAAAAGATGCAGAGTTCATAATGATAGTGCAACTTATTTGTGGCACTGCCGTTTAGGTCATATCGGTGTAAAGCGCATGAAGAAACTCCATACTGATGGGCTTTTGGAATCACTTGATTATGAATCACTGGGTACTTGCGAACCATGCCTTATGGGCAAGATGACTAAAATGCCGTTCTCCGGAACTATGGAGCGAGCAACTGATTTGTTGGAAATCATACATACTGATGTTTGTGGTCCAATGAATGTTGAGGCTCGCGGCGAGTATCGTTATTTTCTCACCTTCACAGATGACTTGAGCAGATATGGGTATATCTACTTGATGAAGCACAAGTCTGAAACATTTAAAAAGTTCAAAGAATTTCAGAGTGAAGTGGAAAATCATCGTAACAAGAAAATAAAGTTTCTACGATCTGATCGTGGAGGAGAATATTTGAGTTACGAGTTTGGTCTACACTTGAAACAATGCGGAATAGTTTCGCAACTCACGCCACCCGGAACACCACAACGAAATGGTGTGTCCGAATGTCGTAATCGTACTTTACTAGATATGGTGCGATCTATGATGTCTCTTACTGATTTACTGCTATCGTTTTGGGGTTATGCTTTAGAGACGACCGCATTCACATTAAATAGGGCACCATCAAAATCCATTGAGACGACGCCTTATGAACTGTGGTTTGGCAAGAAACCAAAGTTGCCGTTTCTTAAAGTTTGGTGCTACGATGCTTATGTGAAGAAACTTTAACCAGATAAGCTCGAACCCAAATCGGAGAAATGTGTCTTCATAGGATACCCAAAAGAGACCATTGGGTACACCTTCTATCACAGATCTGAGGGCTAGATTTTCGTTGCTAAAATCGGATCCTTTCTAGAGAAGGAGTTTCTCTCGAAAGAAGTGAGTGGGAGGAAAGTAGAACTTGATGAGATAACTGTATCTGCTCCCTTGTTGGAAAGTAGTTCATCACAAGAACCGGTTCCTGTGACAACTACACCAATTAGTGAGGAAGCTAATGATATTGATCATGAAACTTCAGATCAAGTTTCTACTGAACCTCGTAGGTCTACTAGAGTAAGATCCGCACCAGAGTGGTACGGTAATCCTATTCTAGAAGTCATGTTACTTGACCATAATGAACCTACGAACTATGAGGAAGCGATGATGAGCCCAGATTCCACAAAATGGCTAGAGGCCATGAAATCTGAGATGGGATCCATGTATGAGAACAAAGTATGGACTTTGGTTGACTTGCCCGATGATCGGCAAGCCATTGAGAATAAATGGATCTTTAAGAAGAAGACTGACGCTGATGGTAATATAACTGTCTATAAAGCTCGACTTGTTGCGAAAGATTTTCGACAAGTTCAAGGGGTTGACTACGATGAGACTTTCTCACCCGTAGCGATGCTTAAGTCTGTCCGAATCATGTTAGCTATTGCTACATTTCATGATTATGAAATCTGGCAAATGGATGTCAAAACTGCATTCTTGAATGGATTTCTGGAAGAAGAGTTGTATATGATGCAGCCAGAAGGTTTTGTTGATCCAAAAAGTGCTAACAAAGTGTGCAAGCTCCAGTGATCCATTTATGGACTGGTGCAAGCATCTCGGAGTTGGAATAAACGATTTGATAGTGTGATCAAAGCATATGGGTTTATACAGACTTTTGGAGAAGCCTGTATTTACAAGAAAGTGAGTGGGAGCTCTGTAGCATTTCTGATATTATATGTAGATGACATATTATTGATTGGAAATGATATAGAATTTCTGGATAGCATAAAGGGATACTTGAATAAAAGTTTTTCAATGAAAGACCTCGGTGAAGATGCTTACATATTGGGCATCAAGATTTATAGAGATAGATCAAGACGCTTAATAGGACTTTCACAAAGCACATACCTTGATAAGATTTTGAAAAAGTTCAAAATGGATCAGGCAAAGAAAGGGTTCTTGCCTATGCTACAAGGTGTGAAGTTGAGTCAGACTCAATGCCCGACCACTGCAGAAGATAGAGAGAAAATCAAAGATGTTCCCTATGCTTCAGCCATAGGCTCTATCATGTATGCAATGCTGTGTACCAGACCTGACGTATGCTTAGCAATAAGCTTGGCAGGAAGGTACCAAAGTAATCCAGGAGTGGATCACTGGACAGCGGTCAAGAACATCCTGAAATACCTGAAAAGGACTAAGGATATGTTTCTCATATATGGAGGTGACAAAGAGCTAGTCGTAAATGGTTACATTGATGCAAGCTTTGACACTGATCCGGACGATTCTACATCGCAAACCGGATACGTATTTTTATTAAACGGTGGAGCTGTAAGTTGGTGCAGTTCTAAACAAAGCGTCGTGGCGGGATCTACATGTGAAGCGGAGTACATAGCTGCTTCGGAAGCAGCAAATGAAGGAGTCTGGATGAAGGAGTTCATTTCTGATCTAGGTGTCATACCTAGTGCATCGGGACCAATGAAGATCTTCTGTGACAATACTGGTGCAATTGCCTTGGCAAAGGAATCCAGATTTCACAAGAGAACCAAGCACATCAAGAGACGCTTCAATTCCATCCGAAACCAAGTCCAAGTGGGAGACATAGAAATTTCCAAGATACATACGGATCTGAATGTTGCAGACCCATTGACTAAGCCTCTCTCACGAGCAAAACATGATCAGCACCAAGACTCCATGGGTGTTAGAATCATTACAATGTAATCTAGATTATTGACTCTAGTGCAAGTGGGAGACTAAAGGAAATATGCCCTAGAGGCAATAATAAAGTTATTATTTATTTCCTCATATCATGATAAATGTTTATTATTCATGCTAGAATTGTATTAACCGGAAACATGATACATGTGTGAATACATAGACAAACATATAGTCACTAGTATGCCTCTACTTGACTAGCTCATTAATCAAAGATGGTTGTGTTTCCTAACCATAGACATGTGTTGTCATTTGATTAATGGGATCACATCATTAGGAGAATGATGTGATTGACATGACCCATTCCGTTAGCCTAGCACTCGATCGTTTAGTATATTGCTATTGCTTTCTTCATGACTTATACATGTTCCTGTAACTATGAGATTATGCAACTCCCGTTTACCGGAGGAACACTTTGGGTACTACCAAACGTCACAACGTAACTGGGTGATTATAAAGGAGTACTAGAGGTGTCTCTGAAGGTACATGTTGAGTTGGCGTATTTCGAGATTAGGTTTTGTCACTCCGATTGTCAGAGAGGTATCTCTGGGCCCTCTCGGTAATGCACATCACTATAAGCCTTGCAAGCAATGTGACCAATGAGTTCGTTACGGGATGATGCATTACGTAACAAGTAAAGAGACTTGTCGGTAACGACATTGAACTAGGTATTGGATACCGACGATCGAATCTCGGGCAAGTAACATACTGATGACAAAGGGAACAATGTATGTTGTTATGCGGTTTGAACGATAAAGATCTTCGTAGAATATGTAGGAACCAATATGGGCATCCAGGTTCCGCTATTGGTTATTGACCGAGAATGGTTCTAGGTCATGTCTACATAGTTCTCGAACCCGTAGGGTCCGCACGCTTAACGTTACGATGACAGATTTATTATGAGTTTATAAGTTTTGATGTACCGAAGTTTGTTCGGAGTACCGGATGTGATCACGGACATGACGAGGAGTCTCGAAATGGTCGAGACATAAAGATTGATATATTGGAAGCCTATGTTTGGACATCGGAAGTGTTCCGGGTGAAATCGGCATTTTACCGGAGTACCGGGGGATTATCGAAACCCTCCCGGGGGTTATTGGGCCTACATGGGCCATAAGGGAGAAGAGGAGAGGAGGCAAGAGGTGGGCCGCGCCCCCTCCCCTCCCTAGTCCGAATAGGACAAGAAGAGGGGGGGCGGCACCCCCCCCTTTCCTTCCCCTCTTCCTCCTCCTTCCCCCCTTCTCCTACTCCAACTAGGAAAGAAGGGAGTCCTACTCCCGGTGGGAGTAGGACTCCCCCCTTGGCGCGCCCTCCTTGGCCTGCCGCCTCCTCCCCCCTGGCTCCTTTATATACGGGGGCGGGGGGCACCATAGAAGACACAAGTTGATCTACGGATCGTTCCTTAGCCGTGTGTGGTGCCCCCCTCCACCATATTCCACCTCGGTCATATCGTCGCGGAGTTTAGGCGAAGCCCTGCGCCGGTAGAACATCATCATCGTCACCACGCCGTCGTGCTGACGGAACTCATCCCCGAAGCTTTGCTGGATCGGAGCCCGGGGACCATCATCGAGCTGAACGTGTGCTGAACTCGAAGGTGCCGTACGTTCGGTGCTTGGATTGGTCGGATCGTGAAGACGTACAACTACATCAACCGTGTTGTGATAACGCTTCCGCTTACGGTCTACGAGGGTACGTGGACAACACTCTCCCCTCTCGTTGCTATGCCATCATCATGATCTTGCGTGTGCCTAGGAAATTTTTTGAAATTACTACGTTCCCCAACAACCAGGCCCGGGACCGTTTGCGCCTTTTGGCACACGTATATGATAGTGTCGCTAGCATCCATATGACAAGGAGCCCGGGCTGACATGGCTAGTCGTGAACCCAAAGTGGCACTACCTTACAGGGACAGGCATACATGACCCAGCAACGAACGTGTCAGTCATCAGCGAGTGAATCCGGGCTGTAGCAACTGGGCTAGCAGGACTCCGGTAAACCGGGCTGTAGCAGGCTAACAGGACTCCGGTAGACACCACATGACATTTCCCCGAAGGGACAGACACAGGAACGAAGAAGGACACATGCCAGCCAGCCTAAGTGTTCCAGAGCAGTAACAAGCTACCATGGCTCAGTGGAAGCACTACGAGACATTTCCCCGTAAGAGAGGCTACCAAGGATAAACAACTAGGTAGTCAGATCCCACACATACCAAGCATTTCAATAACATACACACAATATGCTCGATATGTGCAAATACAACATGGCATCACAACATGACTCTACAACTCAAGTATTTATTCAATAGGCTCCGAGGAGCGAGATATTACAAACATGGGTCTCATGACCCAACATTCAGAGCATACGAGTCAAAGCACATGCGGAAGCTTAACATGTCTGAGTACAGACATCTACAATTGAAAAAGGCTGAAAAGCCTGACTATCTACCAGATCCTGCTAAGGGCACAAGATCATAGCTAAGGTAACAAGCTAAACATCGAAGTTCACGCGGAACTACTAGTGACACTGAAATCTCTCTGCAAAAACATAAAATAAGCAAACGTGAGTACAAATGTACCCATCAAGACTTACATCAGAACTAACTACATATGCATCATTATCAACAAAGGGTTGGTGGGGTTTAACTGCAGCAAGCCAGCTTTGACTCGGTGGCTATCCTGAACTACGACTGCAAGTAACTCTTTTGAGGTGGCGCACACGAGTCCACATATTCACCATATCAATACACCGCTATGGATCCACTCCCGTCTCCCTACAAGAATGCCATCCATAGCACTCACGCTTATCTTGCGCATTTTAGAGTATCCACTTTCACTTGTCTATGAACTGTACAGGCAACCCAGAAGTCCTTTTCTGCGGACACGGCTATTCGAATAGATCATATTAACCCTGCAGGGGTGTACTTCTTCACACACGCTCTCGCCACTTACCGCCATGTACACCTCGTGTATCTCGGCAACCTTCAAGCGGAAGCCTGGCGAGGGAGTCGGCCACGACCTGACTAACCACACAAGTCTCTCGTCCAGGTTTATCGCCTATTCGGGTTCCATCCGCAAGGAGATCCGGCCGGGGTGTCGCTCACGGCCCCAAACGATGTGTGCAGGGTTCCCAAGCCCACCATCCGGGTGCCACTTGGTACACCGAGCCACTGTGCCTAGTCTGTCCCAAGCCCACATGTACCGGGTGCCACTTGGTAGACTACTAACACTACCTACAAACACCAGAAACTAGTTGCAACTCCTGGACAGAGATCAAGTTGATTAATAAGCCGAGAGGGGCCGAGTTACCGGAACCCAATGTGTGGTAGTAACTGTTCATGGATCACAAACACAGAACTCAGTTCCTAAGGACGGCTTCAATGAGACAACCCACCATGTACTCCTACATGGCCTCTCACCGCTACCTTTACCAAATCGTGTTCACACACTTAGCTCTCAGCAGTAGGACATGTTCACCACACTCCAATTCATCCCCGATGAATCAGACCTGACTCAACTCTAAGCAATAGCAGGCATGACAAACAAGCATGAATGAGTAGGCACATCAGGGCTCAAACAACTCCTACTCATGCTAGTGGGTTTCATCTATTTACTGTGGCAATGACAGGTCATGCAGAGGAAAGGGGTTCAGCTACCGCAGCATGTAATAGTTGAAACGTTGTTGTCCTAATGCAGTAAAAGAGAGCAGGAGCGAGAGAGTGGGATTGTATCGGAATGAACAAGGGGGTTTTGCTTGCCTGGCACTTCTGAAGATAGTAATAGTTCTTCATCGGTGTCATCGAACTCATTGTCGGAACAACGTCTACTGAGAGGGGACAAATACTGGCAAACAAGGAAGAACACAATCAATGCTATGCAACAATATGATGCATGATCATGACATGGCAATATGATGTGGTTTGAGCTAATGCAACTAGCAACCAGATTAAATGAAGTTGGTTTGAATCCAATATTCAAATTCAAACTCCATATGTGGATATTTAAATGCCATTTATATGATTTGTGCTAAACAACAGCTATAAGTTGTCCCAACATGCATGAAAATGGTACAGGTGGATAGATTGGATTTTTCTGATCATTTTTCATATATAATTTATCTCGTTTAGAGTTACGATTGAATTCCTATGATTTTTACAAGCTTTAAACATTTTCTGGAATTTCTGAGTTAAAATAAATCCAGAAATGACTTATTGCGTCAGCACTGCGTCACTGTGACGTCAGCAGGTCAACTGGGGCGGTCCAAGTCAAACATGACCAGTGGGTCCCACTGTTCAGTGTCACGGTGCTAGTTAGGGTCACTGATATGTGGACCTTGTCAACGGCCACGTCAGCTTGGTCAAAGCTGACGCGTGGGCCCACTGGGGTTAGTTTAACTTTAACAGATAATAAACTTTTTTTAGTTAGGAAGTGGGACCCAGCTATCAGTGTGTGAGAGGGTTAATTAGCTGGGTCATTAACCCCTAATGACGATGCCACGTCAGCACGCCGGAGTGTCACCAGTGACGACCACTGCCGACGGTGGAGGTGCACCGTTTGCTCGCTACGGAGCACCATTCGATGCATGGTTTGCTCCTACGGGTTCCTGGGAGTGAGGCACATCCAAAGCAACAAGCGGCAGCGGCTGGGGTGGCCGGAGCTGACGGCGGCGAGCTCTTAGGCGACGGCCGGAGTTCGGGCATACATGGAAACGATGCTACGGAGCACGGCGTGAGGTTCTGGTGGGTGTGCTCGGCTCCTGGGAGTGCACAGAGTGCAGTGACGCGCTCGGTTTGGACGAAGGCGAACCAAAACGACGACGGCGACAAGTCCGGTGCCGGTGAGGTCTCGGCCTCGACGGAAACGAGGGCTACGGTGAGCTAATGAACATGGCAGCAGGGGAATTCGGTAGAGGGGCTCACGGCGAGGAGGACGATGGTCTCAGCGAGCTCGGGGAAGCACCCGAGCGAGCGGAGCGGCGAGGGGGGTCTCCGGCGGCCGGCGACGGAGATGATGAAGAGGGCGACAATGTAGGGCCTCCGGCGAGGCGTAGCTGGATGGATAGGATGAGGGAGGTGCGGCGATGCTCGTGGATACGTCGGTGAGGTGAGGGGAGCACGGAGGCTGCGTCTACGGTGAGCGGCGGCGACGAGCTCCGCTCGGGCAGAGAGGGAAAGAGAGCAGAGGAGAGGATGGGGACGAGAGAGTGAGCAAGGGGGTTCCAAAGGGGTAGCGTGGCAACGTTGTAGGCGTCCAGGCGGAACCAGGCAGGCACGGAGGGAGGAGGTGGCGCTCAGAGGGCGCGCGTGCGGCGAGCACACGCTCGGCGTCCTACTGGCGCTGGGTTGAACACAACCTTGCCCCTGGTGGGCTGGGCTAGCCAACTGGGCCGGCCAGGTGGCTTTGGTGGGCGCCAGGTAAGCTCCAGGTGAGTCTCTGCTCTTTCCTTTTTTTTGTTTCTGTTTTCTATTTTTGTAGTTTGTTTTTGATCCAGTTTTAAAACCCAAATCAATTTTATAAATCCTGAAAATATTCAGAGCACTTTCTGAATTATTTCAGTGTCCCACAAATAATTCCAACATTATTTGAGCATTTAAATTATTTATAGTGTTTAAATGCCCAAAGTCAAATACAATATGATTTAATTCAAAAATCCAAAAATGATCTAGAAATATGTGCATCATTTTTGCCAAAGGTTTTCACCTTTATCAAAATCATGAACTTTTCCAAAGGACATTTTGGATTCATTGAAAATGATTTTATTTGATCCTATTTGAATTTCATTTGGTGCTAGGGTTTGAACATCCCCATTTCAAATTTCTTGAATTTAAACATGATGACATGAATGCTCACAGATGCAACTAACTACAAGCAATCTAGGGCTGTGACAATCCAGCCATAATATACTGGACCTCTAAGTAGTGCCACATCAGGTAGATGAACAGCCAAATGCACAAACAAGGCTGGAGGATATATCTTCTCAAGGTTGCCTATGATAGTTGGTATCTTGTCTCTAAGACTCTCCAAAGCATCTATCCTGATATCTATACTGCAGAGTTCCCTGAAGAATTGTCCCAACTCTGCAACTGCTCTGTATAAGTCAGGGCGGCCCAATCCTCTAAGGATAATAGGTGAAACCATTTGAAGTAGGATGTGGCAGTCATGAGTTTTCAACCCTAAAGTACCTTGTTTCCATCTGCATTGACTCTCCTTTCAGGGTTGGAAGCAAATCCATGTGGGAATCTCACACATGAGAGGACATCGCAGAATTCTTTTCTTTTTTACCTTGTCCAAGACGTACACAGCTGGTTCCATATCCTGTGGTTTACCTCCATCTTCCACCTGCAAATCCTTTCTGATACCCAAGTGTGTCAAATCAACCCTAGATTTTAAGGTATCTTTCATCTTGCCTTCAATATTAAGAAGTATGTTGATAATGCTATCACGTATATTTTTCTTGATGTGCATCACATCAAGATTATGTCGCAGATCCAAATCTTTCCAATACTCCAAGTCCCACAAAGTGGACCTGCGGGTAGACAATAATCTCTCTTCTGCCCTGCCATGCTTCCTTTTCCTGCTACCATTATCAGGATGGTTTCCTGGTGTAATATGCCCGACCTTCTTTTATTCCACTTGCAACTCGTCGGTGGTGTGCCTCTTTGGCGCATCATGGTTTTCATGCTTTGCGTTGAACACATATCTTCGGTATTTTGTAGGACGCGGCTTGTCCTTGGCAAGGAAACGACAGTGTCCAATGTAACAGATCTTGCAAAGTATTGTATATGACAGCGGATTCCTGTCACAGCGAACACATGCATTGTAACCATGTGTCGTTCGCCCTGACATAGTGCCCAAAGCCGGATAATCATGGATGCACCAAATTATAATAGCATGCAGAAAGAAATCAGCTGGTGGGTTGCTATATAGGTCTCGAGTGAGAACACACCTCCATAGTTGTTGAAGTTCCTCCACAAGAGGCTCCATGAAGAAATCAAAATCCTTTCCAGGTCTTTTTGGACCTGGGATGAGCAAGGCCATCATTTAGTTTGATTCTTTGGTGCAAACATTTGGAGCCATGTTGTAAGGGATAACAAGCACTGGCCACATGTTATATATGGCGCTCTGGTGGCCAAATGGGTTAAATCCATCTGAAGCTAAGCCAAGTCTAATGTTTCTCGGGTCAGCAGCAAACTTTTTGTATTTCTAATTGAAGTTTTTCCAATCACTACCATGAGATGTATGGATCACTACCATGAACATAATCTTGAGGGCGAGAATTCCATCGAGGCTACAATGAAGACACCAAGGACAGGGGGCAATAAGCAAATCCAATGATCAATGAAAACAAACCAAAAGAAAACAAAGGCCGAAATAAGCGCAAGTGCAAGAGATTAAAAATCACCTTCGCTGAACTATTGGATACATTTCAAAAGAAGAGTGAAGAGAAGAATGCTTATCGGCCAAATCATGCAAAGAAACCAAGATCACCCCCCAGGCACAAATATGAGGATCAGTATTGGCAAAGTGAAAATTTCAATGCAACATATTCATATCCTTATTTTGAGCCGGCAATGCCAATGCCGTGGATGCCTCCCTAAGCTCATGTAGATCCATATCCATCATGGGACAAGTATATGATACAATGGCACATTCTCCATCTTATTTTAGACCATCTCACCAATATTATGCAGCACTGAGAAGATCAACATTTGAACAATCACATGTTAAAGACCGTTTCAATCGTAAGGAGTCGGTATGGGCCCCATGGACGAAGAAAGAGGTGGTCAAGCATGTATACCGGGTCAATAAAGATGGTCGTAAGTGTGCTACTTCAGATTTGATCTCACATAACAAAGAGTCAATTAAAGTGTTGACATTGGTTACAAAAGGCAAAGAAGTGGAGCAATCACTTGTTAAAAATAAAAGTGCCAAATCTGAAGAAAAGAAGTTGAGGGTGCGCAAGGCCAAAAAGGAATTGCCATTGGTCAAAATAGAATCACAACTGAAATGCCCACTCGGCTTATCGTATTGGCAAAAGAAGGAATTACAAAATCTTAGTGCACAAGAGCTAAAAAAGAAGAACATGGTATCGATTACCAAGAGGATCAATCAAAAGAAAAATGATGTGCATTCTTATATTGTAACAAGTACAATAAAAGTGAAGAAAGAGATGGATGGAAGCAACAAACAGTTAAGCCGAAGGTGTGCATCACAACATCATAATCTTCGGTAGCACATCATCCATTTTCTTCAACCATGTCATTGATGTCTTTGACATATAATTCATCCTCGGGTATGATCAATTACCCTCCATGGATTTATTTTGATCCATGGATGCAACATAATTGTCCATATCATGAGAGGGTATTGCCAAATCACTATACATTTGGTTAGTTACATTTTTGTTGCTAATACAAAGGGGCTAAAATATTTTATTGTTATTTCATTTTTTATTTCGGCTATTCATGCTTTGGTGGGTGAATTCTACATGGACCTCATGGTAATGGCCGATATTTTTCTATCGCCCTAAGAATATATCTAAGAATGGCCAGTGTGGTATTCTAACATCGTCCTTAGTTTGAGTAGAGTTTGAGATAAGTGCTTGCACAGAAATTTGTCAAATTGATGGCATTGAAGATATAATGCATAGACCAATTCACCAAAACTGCAAAGTGGACTTACGTTTTGATTGGGTGTGATTTGGCTTATTAGTTTTCAGGATTTATGTAAAGCCAAGTCATGGTTGATTTCATTATTGAGCATGATATTGACATGCATAATATAGATATTAGCCTTGTCTCTTTAGTACTATGGAGATTATGTTTTGATTGCTGAATTCATAACAATGGCCAAGGTGTTGGTATTGTTTATATATCTCCTTATGGTGCTATTTTGTGAAGCCTCATGTCACTTAAAATATTTTTTACACAATAGTCAAAGCCGAAATATTCAATGTTATTCAGTTTGGAGCTTTTTGTTGCCATAGGTGCTGCACACATTGAGGCTTTCAGTGATTCGATATGAGTAGTGCAACAAATATCCAAGGGTTATCAATGTTTTGATGAATCACTTATAATTTACCTTGAGGTATGTCTAGATATAGAATTTACCTTGGGTTGCTTTAACTTTTCTCATATATCTAGACATGACAATTGAATAGCAAATGAGTTGGCACAACAAGCATCTGGCTGCCATGTTGATCATGTTGTATTGCATATCTATCAATAGCCGATGCCTGGTCTCATTGACATAGGTAAGGCCAAATGAAAAGCCCGCTGCTTCGGCCACTAATGAATTTTGTTATGTAGTCGAAAGCAAGGATTAGAGGAAGTCCATTCTTTATTATCTGTAAAAATCCTAGCGCAAGGGTGAACAATATGGTTCGGGGGATAACTTTGAGATATATATCTATGGAACTTTATCATCGGATTGTTAATGAAGTTGAGAAGGTTTCACCCAAGTTTGCATCAAGAGGTTCAAACAAGCAATGGCCGATATATAACTATCGCCCTTAGCATAAACATGGCTGATACATAATTATCGCCCTGAGATATATAAATGGTCGATGGAGTGTTGACATCGTCCTTAGAACAAATACATTAAAAATTATTTTTCGGCACGCAGGTTTTGCCGAAAAATAGGGGGGGCATGTGTTGACACGAGATTTTGGCATGGTCAAAAACATAATTAAGAATGCCTCAAATGGAAAAGTGCTCAAAGTGAGAAAATTCTGTATCATTAGAAGGAGAAACTTTTATATTTGGGCCATAGCCATCCGATCTCATCTCTAAGGTCGAAGTTATGTTCGAAGTACTAAGATTTTGTATCCAGGACACTATTCAGCCGATTACGCCTCAAGGTATGCCTCAAATGAGAAAACGTTCTACACGAATTGTCTTCGTCTCATTGAAACGGTCGATTTTGATATAAAACTGATCCCAATCTGATTTCATATGAACAAGTTAGAGCCATCTGAGCATGGCCCTGTCGAAGCCAGAAATGGCGCGCCCCATCAAACATGGTGTTTGATGGGTAGCGCGAATAATAGCATGTATTGTGCGAGCGGTTCATCCTTCAAGATGACCCCGGATTGAAAAACGTTCAACGTGAAAGTTGTTCGTATCTTTGAAATGGTTAAATTTTCTTTTTATGTAATTTTGATTTGAGGTTGTTTACTACCCAAAAAACAACCCGCAAGATACAGCCAGATTTTACCGAACAGTTTTGGAAAGTTCGGACCAAACAAATCCGAATTGGATTAGGATTTTGGACGTGAATTGAAGCCTTTTCCTTGGACGGGAATTCCAGCCGCCTCTTATATACCTATAAGGGGTGACGGCCGGTTGAACAACACATAATCGAACAAATCATTTACCACTTTTCATCTTTACTTTTATCTCTCTCCCTTATTCTTCTTCTTCCTCGTTCTTCGTTCGTTCTTCTTGTTCGAGGGCGGCGATCCACGAGGCCCTAGGGGCGATCAAGTCAACCTAGGGCAGGCCATAGCCGCCGCGTGCCCTGATGGGGTCCCTCCCGGGCGTGTGGGGTTTCGGGTCCTTAAAGCACCCGCCGGATTGCTTGCGTACCGCACTTCCGGACGGGTCTCCTTCGACGTGAGCTGTGGTGTATCACCCTCGGCGTTGGAGGTACATGGTGACGTGTTCATGTGTGAACACTCATTTGGATCTTTATATTCATGCTACAAAGAGAAATTACATGATGAACATGATAGGTAGCAATCCACATGAAAATTTCTGTTTTTATCATTTACCTACTCGAGGACGAGCAAGAATTAAGTTTGGGGATGCTTGATACATCTCCAACGTATCTATAGTTTTTTATTGTTCCATGCTATTATAGTATCAATCTTGGATGTTTTATATGCAATTATATATCATTTTTTGGGACTAACCTATTAACCTAGTGCCTAGTGCCAGTTGCTATTTTTTGCTTGTTTTTTGGATTTTCAGGAAATCAATATCAAACGGAGTCCGAACGGAGAAAAACTTTGGACTAATTTTTTCTAGACCAGAAGAGACCCTAGAAGGTTCCGGAGAAGGCCTGACGAGCCACGAGGGAGCGACAAGCTCAGGAGGCGCGCCCCCTAGGCTTGTGGGCCAACCTCTTGACCTAATTCTGCCTCTATAGATTCTCAAATATTCCCCTAACATCAGAGAGCCAACCGAAATATTTTTTCTGTTGCCGCAAGTTTCTGTTCTCGCGAGATCCCATCTGGAGGCCTCCCCGGGTACTCTGCCGGAGGGGGAATTGATCACAGAGGGGCTCTACATCAACCTTGTTGCCCTTACGATGATGTGTGAATAGTTCTCCACAGCCCTATGGGTCCATAGCTAGTAGCTAAATGGCTTCTTCTCTCTCTTTGATCTTCAATCTAATGTTCTCCTCGATGTTCTTGGAGATCTATTCGATGTAATAACTTTTTGTGGTGTGTTTGTTGGGATCCGATGAATTGTGAGTTTATGATTAGATTATCCATGAATATTATTTGAGTTTTCTCTGAACTCTTTTATGCATGATTGTTATAGCTTTGTATTTCTCTCCAATCTATTGATTTCGTTTGGCCGACTAGATTGATTTTTCTTGCAATGGGAGAGGCGCTTTGTGATGGGTTCGATCTTGCGGTGCTCAATCCTAGTGATAGAAAGGGACATGACACGTATTTGTATTGTTGCCATTAAGAATAAAAATACGGGGTTTATTCATGTGTGGGTTTACTTTCTCTACATCATGTCATCTTTCTTAAGGTGTTACTCCGTTCTTTATGAACTTAATACTCTAGATGCATGTTGGATAGTGGTCGACGTGTGCAGTAATAGTCGTAGACGCAGGCAGGAGTCGGTCTACTTGTCTCGGGCATGATGCCTATATACATGATCATTGCCTTGGATATCATCATAATTATTTGTTTTTTATCAATTTCCGAACAGTAATTTGTCTATCCATCATATGGTATTTTCAAGAGAGAAGCCTCCAGTGAAACTATGGCCCCCGGGTCTACTTTTATAATATATTAAAATCCAAAAATACCTTGCTACAATTTTATTTACATTACTTTATTTTGTATTTTTTTCTATCTATTTATCACTACGAGATTTGATCCTTGCAATTAACCACCGAGGGATTGAGAACCCCTTGTTCTCCTTGGGTGCAAGTATTTGTAATTTTTTGTGTAGGTACTCCTAACAAGGTGTTGTGTGGCTCCTCTGGATTGATAACATTGGTTCTTAACTTAGGGAAATACTTATCTATATTGTACTGCATCATCCTCTCCTCTTTGAGGAAATCCCAACATAGCTCACAAGTCATAGAGAGCCACTCAACATTTTCATCGTGGTCTTCTCCTTACGATGACTCAATAGAAGAAATGAATTTCAGAGAAACACACAAAAATATTTTTGGAGTTTTTAGGTTTTTTCCTGAAGGAAGGATATTAAGGAAGGAAAAACAAAATGAGAAAAAAATATTTACACGAGAAAGCTCCCAACAGGCAAAAGAAGCGAGAAATCTTTTTGGGTTTTCTTTTTAATACTACAACTAACTAAAATAGAAAGCAAAACCGAAAAGAAGCGAGAAATATTTTTGGATTTTCTCCAAGTTTTGCAAGCACACAAGAAGAAAGCAAAAATAAAACCAACAAGGTTCATACAATGAAAGAGGAGGAACACCGACAACTGGAATGAAATGTGTGAACATGAATGTAATGTCGGTGAGAAAATGTACTCCCCAAGCTTAGGCTTTTGCCTAGCTTGGTAATCACCAACACTGGTCTGGGTAAAAATCGAAGTGGTAGCTTGTGGAGGCTCTCCGTGCAGCCTCCTTAGCCCGATGCACAGCTTCTACTATTGCATTGTACTCACGTGCCTCGCTCTCATAGATGAAATATCTTTTTCCTCTGAAAATCAAAGAGAGCAGGTGCAGGCAAAATAACAGACACAACACGATTTTTATCTAATATTAAGTTATAGTCGTAGTTCAGAGCTCCATCCATAATAAAATCATGGCGCTGCATTGCCTCAAAGTCTAAGTATTTGTCAGGTAGAATAGGATCATTGGGCCTAGGCGAGACCCCTAGCCTTGCAGCTACACGCGAGGCATAAATTCCTCCATATATATTACCATTACCGGTGTTTCGGTGCAGCCTATGTGCAACAATTGCCCCCAAGATTATATGGTTTAAGTCATGTTAGGGCAGTGTGAATAATGCTCAAATCGGGGGCACAAAGTGCACTACAATCTTGTTTACCAGAGATACATTTTCAATTAAATAGTGCAAAGTAACGAATAGCGGGAAAATGAATGCTTTTTATTCTAGCCTATGTAACTCCCCTGTCCTCACCATTGCAAAGGCTGTTAAGGAACATCTCATAATCGGGACTAGGTGGTTCGCTAAGCAAACCCCAATATGGAATTTTGCATGCATCACAAAATTCTCCTAGAGACATTCCAAGGATCTATCACATAAGTGAAACGAGACTCTAGAACTGCAAGAGTGAGTGATACTCAAACTTTTTAGTGAACGAGTGTGCAAGGTCGTAGTATTGTGTGCACTTATCTGTGATGAAGGGAGGAGCTCAGTATTATGAGTGTATTGATCGAATTCTTCCTTAATACCCGCACCTATCATGAATTCATCACACAACCACCAGCATGATTTTGCTTCAGCGATTCATGCAAAACTTGCCCTTGGTTTGATGTATGCTTGACGTACCAAGCTCTCACTTGAGGATCCCTCTGAGGACCTCCTCCTCGAAGAACTCCTCCTAAATAAGTTCATTTTCCTAAGAACAATTTTCTAAAAAAAAATGGACCACAAAATGATGTCAATAAAACTTCACAAGATTGATAGCAACTACTCATATGAATGTCTAGAGGCTATATCAAGCATTCAAACTACTTGGGACTCAAGGAATTCAACATGCAAGCTCATTTTTTGTAGCACCAAGAGCAACTAATTATGCCAAATATAACACAGTAAAGCAAAACCTAATTGGAGCAATGGAGGAGTCACATACCAAGGAGCAATCCCCCAAAACAGTTTTGAAAACGGAGATGCGAGAAAAGAGATCGCAAATCTCAGGTTTGGGGGCAAGAACACGAGGGAGGGAGCTACCAGGATTTTTTTCTAGAGGTAAGGATGGAGTGGGATAAAGGGATAAGTGAGGGGGTCCCTGTGGGGCCCACAAGCCACATAGGAGACTTTTTATTATTTGGTTGCAGGGTTGTCTGAGAGAGACCATCTTCATCCTACGCCTCCCATGGATTGATAAACCTTAGGTCATCCACTTGAGGGAAAATTGCTACTGTCGTACAGAACTCTATCCTTGGAGGCCCAACATGAGTCTACATGTAGCAGACCTTAGTAAACATCGTGTCCCCCGTCTCCTGTTACCATTAGCCTTAGACGCACAGTTCGGGAACCCCTACCCGAGATCCGCCGGTTTTGACACCGACATTGGTGCTTTCATTGAGAGTTCCATTGTGTCGTCGCGATAAGGCTTGATGGCTCCTTCGATCATCTTCAACGATGCGGTCCAGGGTGAGGTTTTCCTCCCCGGACAGATCTTCGTATTCGGCGGCTTCGTACTGCGGGCCAACTCGCTTGGCCATCTGGAGCAGATCGATAGCTACGCCCCTGGCCATCAGGTCAGGTTTGGAAACTACCACCGACATCCGCGGAGACTTGATCTTCGACGGATTCGAGCCCATGTCAGGTGCACCGAACGGTCACGATGAGCATGACCTGGATCTGCCATTGGACAATATTTGGGAGATTGCACCTGCGGCTGCCCTGGCCTTCAATCCGGAGCAGATCGTGCCATCCAAGGATGGGTGGATGGACCCCGCCAAGGAGGCCGCACCCTCAGTGGCGATAGAGCCGAACACTGACCTCACCTCCTATGAGGCCGGTGTCATCAGGCCCTCGGACTCGTCTCCGGCTACAAGCTCCGAACCACGTGCATCCGTGCCTATCGAATCCGATTGGCCACCGATCATGGAGTTTACCTCTGCGGATATCTTTCAGCACTCGCCCTTGGGCGACGTGCTAAACTCATTGAGGTCTCTCTCCTTGTCAAGAGACTCCTGGCCGAACTATGTCCGGCTGGAGTGGGAAGCGGACGACAAAGAAATTCGTTCCCCACCCACCACCCATCTAATAGCCACTGTCGATGAGTTAACCGACACGCATGACTTTGACTCCGAAGACATCAACGGTATAGACGACGATGCTAGAGATGAAAAGGAACCACCACCTACGGGGCGCTGGACAGCCACCTCATCATACGATATATACATGGTGGATACACCCAAAGAAAACAACGGCGAGGAACGGAAGGATGCAACAAAGGGTAACCCCCTCGAGCAGAAACCAAAGCGACGACGTAGGCGCTGCTCTAAATCCCGCCACAGCAAAAAAAGCGATAACAGCGCAAGGAAGAACAACACCCCGGTCGACTGCAAAGGAAACGACGACCCCATGGACCCGGCAATGGAGCAGGATGCGCCAGGGGACGCTGAATATAGTCCGGAACCGGTGTCCGATGACGGCGATCCCGAGGGTAAAACTCATCAACCTGTCTCTGGAGAGGAGAATAGTCCGGACGACGATGCACTCATCATCCCGGAAAAACACTTGGAACAAGAGAACCTCCATAGAAGGCTTATTGCCACCACGAGGAGCTTGAAGAAGCAGAAGAAAAGGCTTAAAGCCGCACAGGATACGCTCAATCGTAGATGGAACAAAGTGCTTGACACTGAAGAAAAATACAGCGGTGATCGCCACACAAAGAGCTACCCAAAGCGCAAGCTGCTGCCCGAATTCGACGATGAGGATATAGATCCCATTCAGCCAAAAGACAAAACGGCCGATCAGCCGGACCGACCACCCCGTGGCCACGATAGGGCGGCTAACGATGCCGCACACAAGCTAGCACACAATTTACGTGAGCACCTGGACAAAAAAGCCGGTATGGCCAGGTCCATCAAAACGATCATATTGATCGAATACCATCTCGGAATCAACACCAAACACAAGCACCGTCGACAGCATGCCACGACACATCCAAATACAGGGGTGCTGCACACCCCCTGTGCTTCACCGATGAGGAGCTGGATCATGGATTTCCAGAGGGATTTAAACCCGTGAATATAGAGGCATACGATGGAATGACAAACCCTGGGGTCTGGATTGAGGACTTTATCCTTCACATCCACATGGCTCGTGGAGATGATCTCCACGCCATAAAATACCTGCCCCTCAAGTTGAAAGGACCAGCTCGGCACTGGTTGAAAAGCCTCCCCGAAAACTCAATTGGAAGTTGGGAGGAACTTGAGGACGCTTTCATAGCCAATTTTCAAGGGACCTATGTCCGACCTCCGGATGCAGACGATTTAAGTCATATGATCCAACAACCCGGAGAGTCAGCCCGTAAGCTTTGGAACAAATTTCTCACCAAGAAGAATCAAATCGTCGACTGCCCGGATGCCGAAGCCTTAGCGGCTTTGAAGCACAATATCCGAGAGGAATGGCTCGCCAAACACCTCAGCCAAGAAAAGCCGAGGACAATGGCAGCCCTAACAAGCCTTATGACCCGCTTTTGCGCGGGCGAGGACAGATGGTTGGCCCGTAGCGGCACCAGCGACCCAGGCACATCCGAAGTCAGGGATGGCAAAGCCCGACGCAATAAAAACAAGCGTCGGAACAATGAAGCAGCCCAGACAACACGGTAGTCAATGCCGGATTCAGGGGCTCTAGACCCGGTCAATGGAAAAAGCCATTTAAAGGCAGTAGAGATGGACCTTCCAGCCTAAATAAGATTCTGGACAGATTATGTCAGATTCATGGCACACCCGAAAAACCTGCAAATCACACCCACAGAGAATGCTGGGTTTTCAAGCAGGCCGGCAAGCTAAACGCCGAACACAAAGGGAGGGAGACGCCAAGTGAAGACGAGGACGAGCCTCGCCAGCCGAACACTGGGGGACAGAAAAAAATCCCACCAGAAGTCAAAACAGTGAATATGATTTATGCAAGTCACATACCAAAGAGAAGGCGCAAACGCGCACTCCAAGACGTATACGCTATAGAGCCCGTTGCCCCCCAAGTTCAATCCTTGGTCGGTCTGCCCGATCACTTTTGATCGCAGGGATCATTCGACTAGTATCCGACACGGAGGATCGGCTGCCTTAGTGCTTGACCCAATAATTGACAGATACCATCTCACCCGAGTCCTTATGGACGGCGGCAGTAGTCTTAATCTGATATATCAGGACACTGTCCGCAAAATGGGGATAGACCCGTCAAGAATCAGCCAAAATAATACTACCATTAAAGGAGTAATACCAGGCGTAGAGGCCCGCTGCACGGGCTCTCCAGTACTAGAGGTTGTATTCGGTTCTCTCGACAACTTCCAAAGCGAAGAACTAATCTTCAACATCGCTCCATTCCGAAGCGGCTATCACGCACTACTCGGAAAAATGGCCTTCGCTCGTTTCAATGTAGTACCGCACTACACTTATCTTAAACTTAAGATGCCCGGTCCATGTGGCGTAATCACAGTTAGCAGAAATACAGAGCGCTCCTTACGAGCGGAAGAATATGTGGCGGCTCTAGCAGCCGAACACTAAGAAGCCTCTCCAGCTAGAATAAATGATCGGTTGTCAAGACCACGGACACGGTTAGATGAGTCCGGCACACCGCCGGTGGTAACAGCCCAGATAAACCTGAGCTTGGGTCTATGGATATACCCCCATAAGTGCTGCTAGGGGCTGCTCGCATGTAAAAAAGCCCATAGTTTGGCTTGACCCTATTAATACAATAACAGATTGCATTTTCATGGGTCATTTAGAATAACCAACCTTTCGCACAAAATCTTTCACCTGGGTTTTTCTTTTTTATAGATGATCATCGTGCTACACCCTTCCAGGATACGGCACAATGGAGATAAATGCGCAGACGTGCAGCAGGGCCCCGCTCAAAGGTTTCATTTTAGATTAAGACCCTGCGTAAACCTTCTTTAATGTCTCTTGTTGCTTCATACCCTCCGGACACTTAAACACAACCGGGAGGGATACTGGCGTTGTTGGCATTTCGTCACGCCAGACTAATGCACATACCTGGAAACTCAGGGCTCATTATCGAGGGCGCTACTCAGCCCAGCATATGTTGTAAAGCCCGAATACCTTAGGGAGTGTTCGGCGTCGCGAGTTTGGCCTTATATGCATCAGCTTCGAATCATGTCTTTGGTCAATAGTTGGGTTTGCCAGGCTCCCGTGTTTTGCTACCTTACGTTCCGCTCTATCGTCTAAGGTGGCACCGGGAGAACTACTGTGATTGTGCCCTGGTTCATCTGGACGAGCACCTCAGTAGAGAAAGTCGAAAACTGATTGTCATGATATAGCGTGAGACTGGTCAACCACTCGATGACTCAGAGGGATCTTCACGATTCCTCCGCATTAACGAAGGACCGGTTTCTCGGTCATGTAAGTACGCACACCGTATTCGGATGACTGCAGAAGTACCAGGGACAATATAGTAGCCCCACCATCAAACTCCTATGGCTAAGTGAAAGTGTTAAAGCTATATAGTCTGATTGCCTGGTTCGCCGCGCTATCACCTCCTTAACGGACCAAGACGTTGGATCAAGTGTGATTACGCGCTTTTTCGAACACCCTCGCATTATATGACTGGGGGCTCAAGCCGACGACTGCAAACTTTCAGGGTATATACATACATAAACGGCCGCACAGGAGGCACTATAATACTTTCGGGCAAAAGTATAAACACAGCCTTTATAATCAAAATAGCATTGTTTTTACAATTCAGATACATGTCACTCAAACATGGTACTCTTCCAGCACTGAGCCTCTACTACACGGGCGCCTTCTAGGACTTCTTCAAAATAGTGCTCGGTCAGGTCCTGGCCTCCCGCCGGACCCCGGGTTGCAATAGCGGTGGCCTCCATCCCTGCCTAGTATGTTTTAACACGGGCTAGAGCCATCCGCGCACCCTCTATGCACGCCGACCTCTTCACAACATCGATATGCGACATAGCACCAAGGGATTGTTGCACTAAACCAAAATAACTGTCCGGCCTTGGTCCCTTCGGCCAAAGATGATCCACAACGGACCTCATACCAAGCCTGGACAACCTATGGAGTTCGTCCCATGTGGACATCTTTTCATTCAACGGCAGCGGACGTGTCGGGGCACTGAACTGTGACCAGAACAGCCTTTCCACCCCATGATCTTTCCGATCTTTGAAAAACTCCGTCGCATCAGCAGCACTCTTTGCCAGGTCCACATACGCGTCTGCAGCACTCCATAACTGATCCAGAGGGGCATACTTCGGATCACCTAACTTCATCCGCAACAAAAAGGGCCTCCCAGCCGTGATATCGCCGGCTTCATGAAGCTCCTCCCTTATTCCTCTAATTTCAGAGCGAGTTTCCTTGGCTGCCTCCAAGGCCTTCTTCCAGTCAGCCGCTTTCGCTTGGCTTTCCTTTTCAAGGAGCTCATAGCGGCTGGCGGCATCTTGCAGCTCAACAGCCATCTTGGCTATCTTATCTTCGCTCTGGTGATGAGCAGCCTCTTCGGCTTCTAACTCTTCGGCCGCCTTTAAGGCAGCCGCATCGCTTCTCCTGGCTTGTTCCTTGGCTCGGGCAAGCTCTGCCTGAAGGGTCTCCATGGCAGCAGCTCCATCTGCAGTCACATCATATTATAGATACTAGCATCATGCTCCTCTTAATATTTGTCGGCAAGCCGAAAATACATACCCTGTGCCTCGTCAAGCCACTTGTTCACAAGTGCGATGTCAGCATCCGCCATGTTAAGCTGTCGTTTCAGTTCGGCAAAATCAGCAGTCTGGTCAGCCGCCCGACCCTCAGCTGCCTGCACATAACGCAGTGTGATCATTACCTGGGACTATGATCCTCTGTTTGCCGCCTCGGGACGGCAACCAGAGTCTCAGGGGCTACTATCTATACAGAGCACACCTACCGTGTGCGGTACTATCAAAAATATACATATTACACTGCGTACCTCAAAGCCTCTTAGCAGGCTCGTAAAAGCTTCATTCAAACCGCCTTTGGCGGATGAAATCTTCTCAACCACCATACCCATTAAGGTACGATGCGCCTCTGAGATAGTCGCTTGCTCCAGAAGACCCATCAGTGTGTCCGGTTGTGTGCCGGACAATCCCGGACTCTTTCTGTTGCTCTCCTTGGGAGCCGAATACTCTGGACTTCGGGCAGCCGAAGTGTTAACTTCTGGCCTTGGCGGATCAGGAGAAATCCTCCCTGACGACACCTCGGGGTCGTCCACCCCATGTGGCGGGGAGGCAGGAGGAGGCGTTTCGCTCTCCATCATCTCCGGAAGAAGATCCCCCGAAGACAAACTCTTTGGAGAAGGGCTACGGGACGGACTGCAAGATATATGTCTCGGTTATTATTCTCAGAGATAAAGCATGATATATTTACCAAAGTACTTTTGTTACTTACAGCTCGGTTGAGGGATTGGCCCCCTTGTGGGCGCTGTGCGGTAAGGATGCCCTCTGGGACAGGGCCCCCTGGCGAGGGTTTCTTCCCTCGTTTGGAAACCTCCGTTTTCAAGTCTTCAGAGGCGCCCCTTTTCTTCCCGTGCGGAGAGGGGATTTTAGATTCCCCTCCCCGGTTATCCTCCTTCGCGGAAGCACTTACTCCCCCGGTTTGGATGTATAAGGTATGAAGCCCGCATGTGCCTTCTCTATTCCTCCCCTCATCTTCTCCTGATGGCACCTGATATGGTGCACGCTCAAGTATCCTGGTTAATAAAGGATCCGGCGAGCCTTCGGGAAGGGGGGCCGAACACTTGATCCTCTCCGTCTTTCTTATCCAGTCCTGGCCGAGAGTAATTTTTCAGGATGATGTTGTGACAAATATAAAAATGGCATGTTCGGTCGCGGAATTACTTACTTGAGTATCTGGAAGGTTGCAGTTGAGACCCGCATCCTCGGTGGTGTCCGGACACTTTATTCGTGATCCGAAGAACAATCCATACATCTCTTTGAGCGTCACACCGAAGAATTGTTGAATAGTTCGCGGTCCTTCCGGGTTGAACTCCCACATACGGAGAGATCGACGTTGGCATGGCAGGATCCGACGAACTAGCATAACTTGCATTACTTTGACAAGACTGGCATCCCTCTTAAGGAGGTCTCGAATGTGGCTTTGCAGTGTCAGCACGTCATTAACTGGCCCCCAGTCCAACCCCTTGTTGACCCATGACGCTAGTTGAGGTGGAGGGCCCGAGCGGGACGCTGGAGAGGCCGCCCGCTTTGTGCCTCGGGGAGCTGTGATGTAGAACCACTCCCGTTGCCATAAGTCGGACACCTCCGAGAAGGAACCCTTTGGCCATAGGGCGTCGGCGCCTTTGCTTATTATAGCGCCTCCACACTCTGCGTGTCTCCCATCGATCATCTTCGGCTTCAGATTGAAGGTCTTGAGCCATAAGCCGAAGTGTGCGTGGTGTGGAGGAAGGCCTCACACACGATGATAAATGACGAGATGTGAAGGATGGATTCTAGATCTAGATCATGGAAATCTAGCCTGTAATAAAACATGAGCCCTCTCACGAAGGGATCAAGACTAAAACCTAGCCCTCGGAGGAAGTGGGAAATAAATACGACACTCTCGTTGGGTTCGGGAGTGGGGATGACCTGCCCTCGAGCAGGCAGCCTGTGTGGGATTTCGGCGATGAGATACCTGGCCTCCTTAAGCTTCTTGATGTCCTCCTCTGCCATCCACCGGCCTTGAAGGTTGGATCCGGACATGGTTGAAGGTCCGAAGCGCTTAGCCTAAGCCTTGGGTGTTGGAACTCGAGGTGAGGGAAGGGAAGGATCGAGCGTAGGAAGAAAAGGACAGGCCTTCGCCCCTTTATAAAGAGGACGAATATCAAGCGTCCCCCTTGCGGCCATTTGGAACTTGCCTAAAATCAAGGAGTCATATTAACAAGTGCGGTTGGGTTACCCACACCCGTATTGATGAGAATCATGTGATAAGGGGACACGATCTCTGCTTCAACAAGACGTGCTAAGAAAACTGCCTCGCAACATGTGTCGTGGCAGGCTGGGAAAAACGGTTCGTAATAACCGGGCCGTGGCGTGATGTCACACTTTGAAAAGTTGTCAGCAGATTAGATTTGTGGAAAATTGTGCTCTCTATTGTGGTATGTGGAATTTGTTTTGCAGAGCCGGACACGGTCCTTGTGTTCTAAATCTTCTATGGAGTATTCGGAGAAGGAACCCACCTTGCAATTCCAAAGACAATATGCGCGCCGGACTCATCGTCATTGAAGCCTGGTTCAGGGGCTACTGAGGGAGTCCTGGATTAAGGGGTCCTCGGACAGCCAGACTGTATACTTTGTCGGACTGTTGGACTATGAAGATACAAGATTGAAGACTTTGTCCCGTGTCCGGGTGGGACTCTCCTTTGCGTGGAAGGCAAGCATGGAAATTCGGATATGTAGATCTCCTTCTTTATAACCGACTCTGTGTAACCCTAGCCCCCTCCGGTGTCTATATAAATCGTTGGGTTTAGTCCGCAGGACAACAACAATCATAATCATAGGCTAGCTTCTAGGGTTTAGCCTCTACGATCTCGTGGTAGATCAACTCTTGTAATACTCATATCATCAAGATCAATCAAGCAGGAAGTAGGGTATTACCTCCATCGAGAGGGCCCGAACCTGGGTAAACATCGTGTCCCCCGTCTCCTATTACCATTAGCCTTAGACGCACAGTTCGGGACCCCCTACCCGAGATCCGCCGGTTTTGACACCGACAGAGAGGTCCTGACTTTATTTAGTGATGAATCCACTATTTTGGAAGAGGTTTCAATTGACTATGATAACAAAGTTGCTATGTATGATGATTATGGTGATGACATGTATGCTATATTATAATGATAACCATGAAACTTATCATCATGATTTTAATTTTCAATCCCATGATAGTTATTTTGTTGAGTTTGCTCCCACCACTATTCATGAGAATAAATTTAGTTATGTGGAGAGTAATAAAATTTCTATGCTTGTGGGTCATGAAAATAATGCTTTATGTGATAGTTATATTATTGAGTTAATTCATGATGCTACTGAAAATTATTATGAGAGAGGAACATATGCTTGTAGGCTTCTCACTAATATCATGTTTCCTCTCTATGTGTTGAAAATCTTGAAGTTATGTATGCTTTGCCTTACTATGCTAGTTGATTCTTGCTCCCATGAATTGTTTGCTCACAAAATCACTATGCATAGGAAGTGTGTTAGGCTTAAATATGCTTGCCATGTGTTTCATGATGCTCCTGTTATGTTTCAATTCCTATCTTTTATGTGAGCATCATTGGAATCATCATGCCTAGATAAAAGGCATAAAAGAAAACGCTTGTTGGGAGACAACCCAATATTTACCCCTACTGTTTTTGTGTGTTGACATGATTAAGCTACTGCAGTAATCATGTTTCATAGTTTTTGTTTCAATAAAGTACCAAGTAAAGCCTTTGGGATAGTGTGGATGATTGTTGACTTGATTCTGTGCAAAAACAGAAACTTTTGCACCTAGTAATAGAATTGATCTGCACTGCTGTTACATCATACATTCTTGAATATTTTTACAGCGTATTGATATACAAATTACCAATGTTTTCCTAATTTTTCAGAATTTTTGGAGTAGCAGAAGTATGGTCATTGTCCATAGCATTACAGACTGTTTTGTTTTTGACAGATTCTGTTTTTAATGCATAGTTTGCTTGTTTCCTAGTTTCTATGGCTTATATTGCTAAAATATAAATTGTGAAAATGATAAGGTATAGTAGGAATTGTGTAAGAACAATTATGAATCTTGTCTTTGACAGTACCAAAGTGAATGATTTGTCTTTATCATACTAACCTATATCACGAAGTTCTGTTCAGTTTTGTGTGATTGAAGTTTTCAAGTTTTGGGTGAGATATCGATATGAGGAGAATAAGGAGTGGCAAGAACCTAAGCTTGGGGATGCCCAAGGAATCCCAAGGTAATATTGAAAAAATACCCAAGCAACTAAGCTTGGGGATGCCCCGGAAGGCATCCCCTCTTTCATCTCCATCCATATCGGTAACCTTACTTGGGGCTATATTTTTATTCGTCACATGATATCTGTTTTGCTTGGAGGGTCATTTTATTTTATTTGTATTTTTGCTTCTATTTAAAATAATGTTTTTTCATCTTCCTTTTCAATAAAAATGTCAAGTACATCCTTTACCATGCTTATTTTGCGAGTCTATATGTGGCTGTTTGAAAACAGAAAGTTGCACGCTAGTGTGTGAATTCTTGAGAAAACTTAGTATGTGATAAAATTTTGATTTTTTTTTGCACAATAAGCTATGATAAATTTTCTACAGTGTGCTAAATTTTCTGACTTTTGGAGTTAGGGAAGTATGAATATTCTTGCATCCTTTACAGA
Source organism: Triticum aestivum (assembly GCF_018294505.1). Taxonomy (NCBI): domain Eukaryota; kingdom Viridiplantae; phylum Streptophyta; class Magnoliopsida; order Poales; family Poaceae; genus Triticum; species Triticum aestivum. Next base: position 158,878,353 of record NC_057807.1, read on the forward strand.
CTGTCCTGCTTTGGTAGATTGCTGTTATGTTTGCATATGTTTGCTTGTTTAATATTCTATTTGAGGATAGGAGTATTAAATATGCAGAGGCATTTAGTATGCAATGTTAAATAATAATTTAAGTTATTTGCTACAGTAGAGAATGATAAGGTTATTGCATTGATTTATACTAACTTATCTCATGAGTTCTTGTTGTGTTTTGTGTGGATGAAGTTTTTAAGATTTAGGGAAACCGGGATATAAAAGGAACTGAGGAGACACAAAATCTCAAGCTTGGGGATGCCCAAGGCATCCCAAGATAATATTTCAAGAAGTCTCAAGCATCTAAGCTTGGGGATGCCCCAGTAGCCATCCCACCTTTCTTCATCAACAATTATCGGTTAGCCTGGGTTGAGCCTAAGTTTTTTCTTCTTCACATGATGTGTGCTATTTTTGGAATGCCATTTTTTTGTTTTGCCTGTTGCTTTAATAAAATACTTAGATCTGAAAGTTTTTAAATAAGGGAGAGTCCTCAGTTAGCTACCCCTTTACTTAACTACTTGTTTGATTTTCACTTATATCTTTTTGGAGTAGTTTGCCATTTACTCTTGTTCTTCACTTATATACTATGAGTAAATTGTTGAAAGAATTGAATATCATGAAGTTGAAATTATATGTTCATATCATGCCTATTAGTAGCTTCACATTGGGTTTAGACAGTGAAAAAAATTGAAGCTTGACAATCATAATATTGGTCATACAAGCAATTCATGAATGATTAGTATAAGGAAGAGAACTATCACATGCAAATATATTATCTTGGAAATCTTCTATGATTGTGAATACCCATTAATTATTTTCAAACTTGAGCAAATTAGTTGAAGTTGGACAAGGAAGACAATCTAATGAGTTATGTTTGGGTATATTTGCATCGAAGTTATATTGTTATGGATCCTCCAACATGTGGTGTTTGCTTAGGATCTTTTGCTAGCCAAAAATTCATACTAAGTAGAGATACTACTTATGCATCCAAAAACCCTTAAACCTAGTTTCTTGCCATGGGTGTCCACCATACCTACCTATGGATTGAATAAGATCCTTCAAGTAAGTTGTCATCGGTGCATAAAGCGACAAAAATTGCTCCTAAATATGTTTGATCATTCATTGTAAGGGAAAATTGAGTGTTGTACGAACTTGTGATGGCAAAGTAATAAAAGCGATGGACTGCATAATAAAGGTTGCTATCATAAGGGGGAAATATAACGTGACGTTCCTTTGCATTAAGAGTTTGGGCATCCAAAAATAAAAAGCGCATGACAACCTCTGCTTCCCTCTATGCAGAACATATCTTTTACTTTTCAATATTTACTTTTATGCAAGAGTCAATAGTATGCATTAACATTTCAACCTTAATTATTATCTGGTTGCAAAGCATCATGTGGTGGGGAAATATCTAGGCACATATGGCCAGTCAAATATATTTGATCATGATTTATTATTATTGACAATTATCACTATGATAAATGAGTTGGGAGGCAAAATATTAAGCCCCTATCTTTCTCTGTGTTTGCAATTTTTTTCTAAGAATATGCTTTGACTACTAGCAATCATGGAAGACTATATGATGATTGAGTATGTGGAGCTCTTAGACTCTATTGAGTAAGTTCAATTGCAATTGTATGATGACTAAGAATATAGGTTGTCGAATTTCAAGAGAATTCATTGTTTGAACCTTAATGTGTGAATTTATTGCTACTTTGTCATGATGAGATTTATGAGAAAGAATTGTTGTTATGATACTAGGAAAAGTGACTAAAATTATCTTTGATCAAACTTATGCACTTTGCTAGCATTCACACTTCATAAATTATTTCCATAATCATTTACTACTCGAGGACAAGTAGGAATTAAGCTTGGGGATGTTGATACGTCTCCAAAGTATATATAATTTATGAAGTATTCATGCTATATTTACAACAATTTTATATGGTTTTGGTATGATTTGCACGGAACTAACCCGGAGTGACGTTGTTTTTAGTAGAACTACCGTGGTGTTGTTTTTTGTGCAGAAATAAAAGTTCTCCAAATGCAGCGAAAAATTTTGATGATTTCTTTTGGAACAAAAGAGGCACTAGAAGCTTCATGGGCGAACCAGAAGCTGAAGGAGGTGAGTACAAGACACCTGGGTGCGACCAGGTGGGTTGTGCTCACCTCGAGGCCCATCTTCGCGTGATTCCAACACCGAAAAATCCTATAAATAGAGAAACCATCAGAAATAACCCTAGATCAGAAGTTCCGCTGTCGCAAGCCTCTGTAGCCATGAAAAACCAATCTAGACCCTGTTCCAGCACCCTACCGGAGCGGGAAATCATCACCAGTGGCCATCTTCATCATACCGACGGCCACCATGATGAGGAGGGAGTAGTCCACCCTCAGGGCTGAAGATTTGTACCAGTAGCTATGTGTTTAATCTCTCTCTCTCTTGTGTTCTTGAGATGTCATGATTTTGATGTATCGCGGGCTTTGTAAATATAGTCGATCATATGGTGTTTTCCCCTCTTTATCTTGTTGTGAATTGAGTTTTCCCTTTGAGATTTCATTTTATTGGATTGAATACTTTTATGGATTTGAGAACACTTGATGTATGTCTTGCTATGAATACCCATGGTGACAATGGGGTATCATATTGATTCACTTGATATGTGTTTTCGCACTCAACTCGCGGATTCCCGAGGTGACATTGGGGTAATCTATGCATAGGGTTGATGCACGTTCTCGTCTTTGTTTTCCCGATAGAAATCTTGGGGCTCTGTTTGAGGTTCTTTGTGTTGGATTGAGTATTATGAATCTAAAATTGTTTGATGCATATCGTATAATCAACTCACGGATACTCTCGGTGACATTGGAGTATCTAGGTGACATCAGAGTTGGTTTATGTGTATCATATGGTGTTATTTCAGTGCGAACTCTTGGTTAGATCGATTGGAAATAATAGCTTGGTGTTATTTTAGTATGAACTCTAGGATAGATTGATCGGAAATAATAGCTTTGAGGTGGTTTTGTACCCTACAAACAATTTCTTCTTATGTTCTCCGCTAGATAGGAATTTTGGAGTGATTCTTCATCGCACATTGAGGGATGGTTATATGATCCAATTACATTCGCATTGCTGAGAGATTGCGCTAGCGAAAGTACGAACCCTAGGCCTCATTTTCAAGCATTGAATTACCGTTTGTGCTCCGTTTTATCGATTGCTACCTTGCTATTTTTATTGTTCCTATTACAAAAAATCAATATCTACTATCATTACTACGCTTATATCACTATCTCTTCGCCGAACTAGTGCACCTATACAAATTACCATTGTATTTGTTGTGTTGGGGACACAAGAGACTTTTTATTATTTGGTTGCAGGGTTGTCTAATTGAGACCATCTTCATCCTACGCCTCCCATGGATTGATAAACCTTAGGTCATCCACTTGAGGGAAAATTGCTACTTTCCTACAGAACACTATGCTTGGAGGCCCAACATGAGTCTACAAGAACAAGTTGTGTAGTAGACATCGGTTTCTATGAGAATCTTGTTCAATTCATTTAGGGTGACCTTCAGGATAAAGTGGCTCCTGAGTCATTCTACCTCCTCTAGTCATTACTCTAACAGCATGATCATTCATCCTATTATTCATCTCATTGAGCAAATCATTTTGAGACTTAGCAACCTATTCGAAGTGAGTTTGTACCATGGATGCATGTTTACCTAGACCGTTAACATCATTAGCAATTCTAAACATTAAATCACTCAAACGATCTATCATGAAGGCATTACGTTTTAAGTGCTTGGTAACATACATATTAAAGTGTTCTTGCTTAACAATGTAATTGTCAAATTCGTCCTGGCATTGACTAGCACTTTATTATAAGCAATAGCGCCTTCATCAAATCTTTTAAGAGAATTTACTTTTACTACCTGTGTTGGGGTGTCAAGTCCATGTATTTCTTCAATAGGTGGTAAATTCAGAACATCTTCAGCTTTAATACCCTTTTCTTTCATAGATTTCTTTGCCTCTTGTATATCTTCGGGACTGAAAAATAGAATACCCCTCTTCTTCGGAGTTGGATTAGGTGGTGGTTCAGGAAGTGTCCAATCATTATCATTCATCAGTATATTATTCAATAGTTCTTCAGCTTGTTTAACAGTTCGTTCCCTGAAAACACAACCAGCACAACTATCTAGGTAGTCCCTAGAAGCATTGGTTAGTCCATTACAAAGATATCCACTATTTCATTCTTCTTAACACGATGAGCAGGCAAAGCATTAAGTAATTTGAGAAGCCTAACCGAAGATTGAGGGAGATTCTCGTCTTTAATTTGTGCAAAGTTAAATATTTCTTGAAACGTAGCTTGTTTCTTATGAGTAGGAAAATATTTTTTGGAGAAGTAATATATCATATCTCGGGGACTACGCACACAACCAGGAAGAGTATGACACCATATCTTAGCATCACCTCTTACTAAGAAAGGAAACAACTTAAGGATATAGTAGTAGCGAATTTTTTCCTCACACTACTAGGAAAAGGCCTGCTAGTGGCGCACCTGTTTTGACTACTAATGGCGCACCAGGGATGTGCCATTAGTATATCACACGGTAATGGTGCACCACATAGAAGTGTGCCATTACTAACAATTTTTTTCAAATATATTTCCAGAAAAAATTTCAAATTGTTTTTTTCATTTTTTTGTTAATCTCGGGTCACTATGGCTTAATCTCAGGTCAATATGCTTAATCTCAAGTCAAATTGCACTAAGTGGTCAAACTTCCCGGAAGGTCACCCATCCTCACACTACTCCAGCCCAAGCACGCTTAACTTCGCAATTCTATCCAACTCCAGCACCACCTCACTTAACAGGCACTTGTTGATATATATATCATATCAATCCTATTAAACCTTGTTGATGTCTAGGACTTTGTTCATGTTCATGAGTATGATGAAATTTTGAAAAATATTTCAAACTTCCCGGTCATATTACGTATCATTGTTTGAAAAAAAAATCCAAAAAAAAAATTCGAAACCAATTTTTTTCCTGTTACTAGTGGCGCACCAAGCAAATGGTGCGCCACTAGTAAGTTTGAATTTTTTTTCCATTTTCCCCCCTCTAGATCTTAAAAACCCCGTATCTTTTATTCGGTTAGGTTTTTGGGGATTCTGAAAATCTTGAACAAAGTTCCCCCGACTCAATTCGGACGTAACTTTTTGAGTAGATGATTTTTCATATAAAAAACTTTTTAATCCGAGTTCGTATGCAAAAGTTATGCCCATTTTACAAATTCCAGAGAGATTTTGCAAATAAAGTCAAAATTCATATTTGTAAATTTTCCCAACAAGTAGACCACATATCACATGGGAAACTTATTTTCTTTTATTTTTTTGACATTTCCATCATTTTCTTTTATTTTTTAAAAAACTGAAAAGGCGGTCCAGGGGGTGCATTCGGTGGAATTTTTGGTCAAAGTTAGTAATGGCACACCGTGGGAGTGGTGCGGCATTACTAGTTAAACTAGTAATGGCGCACCACACCCACGGTGCGCCATTACTAGTTTTGAAAAAAAATAAAAAAAATTGAAAAAAAAATTGAAAAAAAGTTAGTAGTGGCGCACCGAGGGTGTGGTGTGCCATTACTAGTTTAACTAGTAATGGCGCACTATCCACTAGTGCGCCATTACTAGTTTTGAAAAAAAAAATTGTTAGTAGTGGCGCACCGTGGATGGGGTGCGCCATTAGTATTTAGAGTTTAATGGCGCACCAACACATGATGCGCCACAGCTATATAGTAGTGGCGCTCCACATGTTTGGTGCACCATTAATGTCCATATTATCTATAGCCCTTTTCCTAGTAGTGTCATGAGGAAATAGGGTGGTTATATCATTCAATTTAGTAAGGTGTGCCACAACAGTTTCAGATTCATAACCATAGAAAGGATCAAATTCAACCAAAGTAACTAACTCAAGATCGACAGAGAATTCATAATCCTTATCAGTGACAAAGATAGGTGAAGTAGCAAACTTAGGATCATATTTCATTCTTGCATTCAGATATTTTTCTTTTAGCTTACATAGTAATTTCTTAACATCATCTCTATCATTGCTAGCAAGAAGCTCTCTAGTTATCTCCTCACCAACAACATAGCCCTCGGTTATCTCATGAATTTCAATTCTAGGGGAGCTAGGTCTAATAGGTGAATCATAAATTTCATCAGTTTCAGCATTTTCAAATTCTTTAGCTTTAGCAAGTTGTTTATGACGAAATTCACCTAGTGTCACAGTTTCATCAAGCAAAGTACTAGCATCATCAATAGCATCATTCATAGTAGAAGTAGCATCATCAATTACTTGCGACATATCGGAATTAATAGCACGTGGTGGTGTTGCAAGCCTATTCAAAATAGAAGGTGAATCGAGTGTAGAGCTAGATCGCAGTTCCTTACCTCCCCTCGTTTTAGAGGGAATGCTCTTGGTTCTATCATCCTTCAGATTCTTCATAGTGATCAACAGATATAAATCCCAGTTGACTCGGCAAATAGAGCTATGCTCCCCGGCAACGGCACTAGAAAAAGGTCTTGAGAACCCACAAGTATAAGGGATCGCAACAGTTTTCGAGGGTAGAGTATTCAACCAAAATTTATTGATACGACACAAGGGGAGCCAAAGTATACTTGTGTAGCAACCAGACCTCAAACAGTCTGATCTCTGTGCATCAGTGTCATCCCTGGATCAGTAATGCTGACACGCACAATACTCGAAGGATTTATAACAGAGTAGCAATCACACACTTATTACATCGAATGTCTCAAAAGAGAACTTATTACAATAAATATGGCTTAAGGCCATCTAATAACGATAACAGCAGAAGGCTTGGAAGATAAGTGAGTCCATCAACTCCAATGGCATCACTGAGTATAGAACCACGACCTAAAGGCACCTTACTCGTCGTCTGAAAAGTCTGCAACATGAACGTTGCAGCCCGAAACGGGTCAGCACATGGAATATGCTGGCAATGTAACACATAGAGAGTAATGAAAGAATAAAGCTATACTACATGCATATATGGCTGGTGGAAAGCTCTATGGTTACAGTTTTTGCGTAAAGCCAATTTTTCCCTACTACAAAGGAATAAATTTTATTTAACTATCATGGTGGTTGTTAAACATTGAGAGTGTAGACACCCTCTCAATCCCAATTAAACATCATCATTAAAACCCAACAATATTAATTAAAGTAACATGATGAGATTCACATGATAATCCAAGTACTAGATACTCAAAATGTCCATAACCGGGGACACGGCTAACCATGATTAGTTTATACACTCTGCAGAGGTTTGCGCACTTTTCCCCACAAGACTCGATCTCCTCCGTTGGGATTCTCGCACTACATGGTGTTTGAGAAACGGATGACCGAGACATAGTCTTTCAGAAGCGCTAGCACCTTACGATCGGGTAGACCGTTACACCTACTTTCCCCTACATCTGCTAGTCTACCACTGTAAGAGTTCGCACGACTTAATCAACTATGCTAGAGCCCATAGTAGCTTGTGGCTGCACACGGAAGTTTCTAGCATGAATAATCTCATGATCCCTTTGAGCCTGGGTGGCGGTCCATAAAGAAAACAGGCAATCGCTGGAATACCCAGGTGCCTCAATCCACCCAGATGTGTATTAAAGTTGCCACCTTAAATAAACCCTTAATTATCAATCTCACATCTGTCATGGATACACTCACCCAATCCACGTCTACTAGCATAGCATGGCATAATAAGCAAACGTAGAGTAACTCCCAAGGGTTTGATAATAAAACAGGTAATAGGTACTACCTCATCTACTTCCCAAAACCCACATATTAATCAGATCCTAATCATGCAATTGTTTGAGGATTGATCTAATGCAATAAAACTGGGTAGTAAAGAGGTATGATCAAAGTGTTACTTGCCTTGCTGATGATCCGTGAAACCTAGAGATTCGAAGTAGCAAGCGGCGCACTCCGGGTACTCTATCGCAAACAAACAAGCATACAATAAGTACTCATCTAATGCACTGGGTAAAACTCAAATAAGAGATCTAACCAGAAAGTTCAACTTAAGAACTCCGGTTTGCAAAAAGAATCAAATCAAACGAAGCAACGAAAGTCAAACGGCGAAAGAAACAAGCTTCGTTTACTAATCTGGACCTAAGTCAAATTTTACAGTAGCAAAAACTTGTTTGAGTTGGTTAAACGGAAAGAGGGTTTCGAGACGAAACTCTAGGCGCTTGAATCGCCTGATTCCGATAAACGAGCGAAAAGATAAACTAAAACGATAAACGGATCGGAAATCGCGATCAGAAATAATCACGAAAAATCTGAGAAAAAGGAAAACTGACGAACAGGCTAACGAATGAATGTTTGCTGTCTGCGGCTAAACGACGAAAACCGTTCGTTAAAACGAACGTACGGACGAACGTCCGCTAAATAAACTAAACCGAAAAAAATAGATCTAGGGTTTTCTTTAAAAAAATGATCGAAAAACCGGCGGAAAAACCGAACGGTTTTCTCAAGGAAAACCGCCGGCGGCTACCTCCGGCGAGGGGGTGGCGGGGTCGGCGGGGCAGTGGCGTCCGGCGGGGCGGCAGCCTACGGCGGGGCGGCGACAGCGTGCGGCATCGGCGGCGGCAGGCGGCGCGGCGCGGAATCCGGCGGCGGCGGCGGCGGGGCTAGGGTTAGGGTTTGGCGCGGGGCGGGCTGGTGGCTCGGGTGGGCTCGGGGCGGCGCATTATAAAGACCCGGCTAGGCGGAGTCCTGGCCGAACACGGCCCAAAGTCGGTTTCGTTTTTTTAAAAACATTACACGCAGAAAAACAAATAAAAGAAATACTAAATGGACTCCAAAAATCACGAAATAAATTTTCCCCGACTTCTAAAATCAAGCCGGTTCAGATGAACATTTATTTGGGGCCTAAATGCAATTTTGAAAAACGCGCATTTTTCCTAAATTCAAATAAAATAGCAATAAACTCCAAAATAAAATCTTATTTGATTTTATTATCAAATCCTCAATATTTCTTTATTTTGGGAAAGTCATTTTATTCCCTCTCTCATATTTTCATAGTAGAAATAATTGAAGATAAAATAAATAAAATCAAATGATCCTATTTTCAAAATTTGAGAAAACTCAAATATGAAAATAACGAAATTCCCAACTCTCTCCGTGGGTCCTTGAGTTGCGTGAAATTTCTAGGATCAAGCCAAAATGCAATAAAATATGATATGCAATGATGATCTATGTATAACATTCCAAATTGAAAATTTGGGATGTTACAAACCTACCCCCCTTAAGATGAATCTCGCCCTCGAGATTCGGGTTGGCTAGAAAATAGGTGAGGGTGGTCCTTCAGCAGATCTTCCTCTCGCTCCCAGGTGGCTTCATCCTCGGTGTGGTGGCTCCACTGAACTTTGCAAAACTTGATAACCTTGCTGCGGGTGACTCGGCTGGCATACTCGAGAATCTTGACTGGTTTCTCCTCATAGGTCAAATCACTATCCAACTGAATCGCTTCCAGCGGCACTGTATCTCTCAGCGGTATATCAGCCATCTCTGCGTGGCACTTCTTCAACTGGGAAACGTGGAACACATCGTGAACTCCTAACAATCCTTCGGGCAATTCCAATTTGTAAGAAACTTCTCCCACACGTTCCAAAACTTTGTAAGGTCCCACAAAATGTGGCGCTAACTTCCCCTTAACTCCAAAGCGCTTAACTCCCTGAAGTGGAGATACACGAAGATAAACTCTGTCTCCGACTTCGTAAACTGTCTCCTTGCGTTTAGAATCTGCGTAGCTCTTCTTCCTGGACTGGGCTACCTTGAGCCTATCGCGAATCAACTTCACCTTCTGTTCAGACTCCTTAATCAAATCTGGTCCAAACAACTGGCGGTCTCCAACTTCATCCCACGATAATGGGGTCCTGCACCTCCTTCCATACAAAGCTTCGAAAGGGGCCATCTTCAAACTAGATTGATAACTGTTGTTGTAGGAGAACTCTGCATATGGCAAATTATCGTCCCAACTAGATCCATAATCTAGCGCACAAGCTCTCAGCATATCCTCCAAAATCTGATTGACTCTCTCGGTCTGTCCATCTGTCTGCGGGTGAAAAGCTGTACTGAACTCTAGCCTGGTACCCAAAGTTTCGTGCAACTGATTCCAGAACTTTGAGGTAAACTGGGTTCCTCTATCTGATACAATGCTCCTCGGAACTCCATGCAGACATACGATCCTGGTCATGTAGATCTTTGCCAACTTAGCACTGGTGTAAGTGGTCTTCACTGGGATGAAATGAGCTACCTTCGTCAAACGATCGACTACAACCCAAATCGAGTCGTAGCCTGAACGAGTCCTGGGCAATCCCGTGATAAAATCCATGCCTAACTTATCCCATTTCCATTCGGGTATTGGCAATGGCTGCAACAATCCTGCCGGCTTCTGATGCTCTGCCTTCACTCTCTGACAGACATCACATACTGCTACATACTCCACAATATCCTTCTTCATTCCGGTCCACCAGAAAGTATCCTTCAAATCCAAATACATCTTGGTATTTCCTGGGTGAATCGAATATGGCGAATCATGGGCCTCCTGTAGAATCAACTTCCTGATCTCCGGGTCATTGGGCACATAAACGCGGTCCTCAAACCATAAGGTATCATGCTCATCCTCACGAAATCCTTTAGCTTTTCCTTTGCTCATCTTCTCCCTTATAGAGGCAATCTCCTTGTCAGTCTTCTGAGCTTCTCTGATCTTATCCATCAGAGTTGACTGAATCTCCAATGCTGCTACATAGCCTCTCGGAACTATCTCCAAACATAGCTCACAAAGATCCTTGGGTAACTCCCTTGGTAACTATCCGGTCAAGAGTGTGTTGACATGGCTCTTACGGCTCAACGCATCGGCTACTACGTTAGCCTTTCCGGGGTGATAATGCAATCTCATATCATAATCCTTGATGAGTTCCAACCATCTCCTTTGCCTGAGATTCAACTCCTTCTGTGTGAAAATGTACTTCAAACTCTTGTGATCCGTGTACACCTCACAATGGTTTCCGATGAAAAAGTGTCTCCATGTCTTCAATGCATGCACTACGGCTGCTAACTCCAAATCATGTGTGGCATAATTTAGCTCATGGGGCTTAAGCTGTCGAGAAGCATATGAAACAACTCTTCCCTCCTGCATAAGCACTGCTCCAAGTCCTCGACGTGAAGCGTCGCAATACACCTCATAATCCTTGCGCTGATCCGGCAAAATCAACACTGGCGATGTAACCAAATGTTTCTTCAACTCCTGGAAACTGGCCTCACATTCCTCAGTCCATTTGAACTTGGTATCCTTCTTTAACAACTCCGTCATAGGCTTCGCAATCTTCGAGAAATTCTCAATGAATCTCCGGTAGTATCCTGCCAGCCCAAGAAAACTCCGGATCTCTCCAACTGTTGTTGGTGCTACCCAATTTGTCACAGTGACAACCTTGGTGGGATCTACTGCTATTCCTTCTCCGGATATAACATGTCCGAGGAATCCAACTTCTTTCAACCAAAACTCACATTTGCTGAACTTGGCATATAACTGATGTTCTCTGAGCTTCTCCAGTACCAAACGCAAATGCTCCTTATGCTCTTCCTCATTCTTCGAGTAAACCAAAATATCATCAATGAACACCACGACGAACTTATCCAAAAACTCCATAAACACCTTGTTCATCATGTTCATGAAATACGCAGGTGCGTTAGTCAGACCAAATGACATAACGGTATACTCATATAGCCCGTACCTGGTGGTAAAAGCTGTCTTAGGTATATCCTGCTCTCGAATCTTCAACTGATGGTATCCTGATCGCAGATCGATCTTGGAAAATACCTTAGCTCCTTGCAATTGGTCAAACAAATCATTGATCATCGGCAGTGGGTACTTGTTCTTGATGGTCACTTCATTTAGTCCTCGATAATCAACAACCATCCTCAAAGATCCATCCTTCTTCTCCACTAGAAGCACCGGTGATCCCCAAGGTGAAGAACTTGGGCGAATATAGCCTTTATCCAATAACTCCTTAATTTGCTTCTTAATTTCCTCCAAATCTTGTGCGGGCATCCGGTACGGTCTCTTAGATATCGGCCCTGTGCCTGGCAAAAGCTCAATCAAAAACTCAATGTCTCTATCTGGTGGCATGCCTGGCAACTCTTCGGGAAATACATCAGGGAAATCCTTCACCACTGGTACTTCCTCCTGCACAACTCCTGATAAGGAATTTACTTGTGTCCTCTTCGGCTCATGCCGTGATACATACTTGATCCTTCTTCCTTCTGGGGTGGTAAGCAAAATCGACTTACTGGCGCAATCGATGTTTCCTCCATACATCGATAGCCAATCCATACCCAGAATTACATCCAAACCTTGTGATTCCAAAATGATTAAATCCGAGGGGAAAACATGCCTACCTATACTCAATGGCACTTGAAAACATCCTCGACTGGCCATATACTCCGCTCCTGGTGAGCTTACTAACATAGGTGTTCTAAGAACCTTGGTGGGCAGTTTATACTTATCCACAAATCCCCTTGATATGTATGAATGCGATGCACTGGTATCAAAAGAAAGATTGTAGTAAATGACTTAACCAAAAACTTACCTATTACTGCATCTGGCTGGGCTTCAACCTCCTCCACATTAACGTGGTTCACCTGTCCCCTGTTGAAAGGGTTCGGCTTCTTTCCTGAGCTTCCATTGCCATTTCCATTCTGGGCTTCAGGACATTCATTGGCATAATGTCCAGTCTTCTGGCACTTAAAGCAAGTGACTTGGCTCAGGTCTCTCTTGGCTGGGGTTGACGGGTTGGTACGGTTCTGGCCGTTGCTTCCTCCATTCCCGTTACCATTCTTGGGGCCATTATGGTTGTGCGAGCTACCTCCTCCATGGGTATGCTGGAAATGTCCTCCCGATTTCGGGGTAAAACGTGGCTTCTGCTGAGCTCCAGAATTGTACTTCCCTTGTCCATACTTCCTCTTGCGGTTCTCAATCTGCTGCTGCTTCCCTTCAATCATAAGAGCACGATCTACCAACTCCTGATAGTTGTTGAAAGTTGCTACCATCAACTGCATGCTCAGCTCATCATTCAGTCCTTCCAGAAACTTCTCCTGCTTAGCTGCATCCGTAGCAACGTCATCTGGGGCATAACGTGCTAGCTTACTAAAGTCATCCACATACTGGCCAACTGTCCGTCCTCCTTGGCGCAAGTTGCGAAACTCACGCTTCTTCATGGCCATAGCTCCTGCTGAAACATGGGCTGTATAGAAAGCCTGCTGAAACTGATCCCATGTGACAGTGTCGATAGGATAAGTGGCTGTGAAATTCTCCCACCATGATGTTGCGGTCCTTCCAGCTGATGTGCGGCAAAACGCACCCTCTCCGCATCTGTGCATCCTGCAGTGGTTAACTCCCTTGCTGTCTTGCGGAGCCAATCATCTGCAACAATCGGCTCGGTGCTACTGGAGAACACCGGCGGATTTAGCCTAAGAAAACGGGTTAAGTGATCAACAGGTGGTGGTGGTGGTGAGTTGTTGTTGTTGTTGTTCCCCTGATTCTGATTCTGGACTAGCAACTGCATCAACGCATTCTGCTGCTGGATCAACTGAGTGAGCTCCGGTGGGAAAGCAAATCCATTGTCACGTCTCGGAGGCATCTGAGGGTTTTAGAAAAGATGAGAATATAGAATAGAATGAGGTCTAGAGGGGAAAACACTACCCATATGCACATGAGACAAATGCAAACAAAATCACTTCATTCAATTCAAACAAGGGCATACAACGGTCTAACTATCGTTACAAAAGTGCTCGGACTATACTAGATACATGGGGGAATACTACTACTATTATGGTGGTCGACTAGAAAAACTGCTCCGATGAAGATTCCATGATATCTGCTCCAGCTTCATCAACATAGTCATCATCGCTATCGTCTGGGTCCGAGTCGGTGTCGTCGATGATGATGTAGTTCTCTGGACAAGTGCATTCATCTTCTCCTTCAGTTGCGGGAAATCCCATGAACACTCTTAGCTTCTTCTTCAGATCATCATTCTTCTCCACTAGTGTTGCTATTTCCTCCTCATATCCATCGCATGTAGACTTGAGTTCTTCCTCCAGCTCCGTGATCTTGGTCATGGCCTTCTTCAGGTCTAACATGCCTGCGCACATCTGGTTCTCCTGGCGTCGAATGTGCTGGTTTAACTCCTGGATGAAAGCTGCGATTGATCTATCCTTCCTGGTGCTGATCATCTCCCATTGCTCATCTCGGCGCCCACAAATCTGGTAGATTGTATCCTTGAGATCCTTGTGGTAAACTTCTCCAATGCGTCCCATTGTGATGTGGGCTGCCATGCTCTTTCCTAGACTCCGGGTTGGTGCATCAAAGGAAAACTCTATGGGCTCAGTGACGGGCATGAACGTCCTTCCCGGAACTTGAACTTGAACTTGAACCGTCCAGCGCTCCTCTTCAGGTAAAGTGGCGTTGTAGGTCCCGGTGAAGCTTGGTACTCCGATGTTCAGGTATCTAGTGACTTCCTTCAAGTGACGTCCAAAGGGTGTATCTTCATCCGGTTGCGTGAACTTGTTCCTTGCATCCGCCATCCTAAAAGAGTAGAAAAGATGAGGAGTCAGAAATGAGAAGAGTGAGTAGTGATCTAGGGCTTTTAGCTTAGTGGTCATGTCCTACAGTCAGCGTGTGCTCTGATACCATCTTGTAGCGACCAGACCTCAAACAGTCTGATCTCTGTGCATCATTGTCATCCCTGGATCAATAATGCTGACACACACAGTACTCGAAGGATTTATAACAGAGTAGCAATCACACACTTATTACATCGAATGTCTCAAAAGAGAACTTATTACAATAAATATGGCTTAAGGCCATCTAATAACGATAACAGCGGAAGGCTTGGAAGATAAGTGAGTCCATCAACTCCAACGGCATCACTGAGTATAGAACCACGACCTAAAGGCACCTTACTCGTCGTCTGAAAAGTCTGCAACATGAACGTTGCAGCCCGAAACGGGTCAGCACATGGAATATGCTGGCAATGTAACACATAGAGAGTAATGAAAGAATAAAGCTATACTACATGCATATATGGCTGGTGGAAAGCTCTATGGTTACAGTTTTTGCGTAAAGCCAATTTTTCCCTACTACAAAGGAATAAATTTTATTTAACTATCATGGTGGTTGTTAAACATTGAGAGTGTAGACACCCTCTCAATCCCAATTAAACATCATCATTAAAACCCAACAATATTAATTAAAGTAACATGATGAGATTCACATGATAATCCAAGTACTAGATACTCAAAACGTCCATAACCGGGGACACGGCTAACCATGATTAGTTTATACACTCTGCAGAGGTTTGCGCACTTTTCCCCACAAGACTCGATCTCCTCCGTTGGGATTCTCGCACTACATGGTGTTTGAGAAACGGATGACCGAGACATAGTCTTTCAGAAGCGCTAGCACCTTACGATCGGGTAGACAGTTACACCTACTTTCCCCTACATCTGCTAGTCTACCATTGTAAGAGTTCGCACGACTTAATCAACTATGCTAGAGCCCATAGTAGCTTGTGGCTGCACACGGAAGTTTCTAGCATGAATAATCTCATGATCCCTTTGAGCCTGGGTGGCGGTCCATAAAGAAAAACAGGCAATCGCTGGAATACCCAGGTGCCTCAGTCCACCCAGATGTGTATTAAAGTAGCCACCTTAAATAAACCATTAAATAACAATCTCACATCTGTCATGGATACACTCACCCAATCCATGTCTACTAGCATAGCATGGCATAATAAGCAAACGTAGAGTAACTCCCAAGGGTTTGATAATAAAACAGGTAATAGGTACTACCTCATCTACTTCCCAAAAACCCACGTATTAATCGAATCCTAATCATGCAATTGTTTGACGATTGATCTAATGCAATAAAATTGGGTAGTAAAGAGGTATGATCAAAGTGTTACTTGCCTTGCTGATGATCCGTGAAACCTAGGGATTCGAAGTAGCAAGCGGCGCACTCCGGGTACTCTATTGCAAACAAACAAGCATACAATAAGTACTCATCTAATGCATGGATAAAACTCAAATAAGAGATCTAACCATAAAGTTCAACTTAAGAACTCCGGTTTGTAAAAAGAATCAAAACAAACGAAGCAACGAAAGTCAAACGGCGAAAGAAACAAGCTTCGTTTACTAATCTGGACCTAAGTCAAATTTTACAGAAGCAAAAAAAAACTTGTTTGAGTTGGTTAAACGGAAAGAGGGTTTCGCGACGAAACTCTAGGCGCTTGAATCGCCTAATTCCGATAAACGAGCGAAAAGATAAACTAAAACGAAGAACAGATGAGAAATCGCGATCAGAAATAATCGCGGAAAATCCGAGAAAAAGGAAAACTGACAAACAGGCTAACGAATGAACGTTCGCTGTCTGCGGCTAAACGGAGAAAACCGTACGGACGAACGTCCGCTAAATAAACTAAACCAAAAAAAAAAGATCTAGGGTTTTGTTAAAAAAACCGAACGAAAAACCGGTGGAAAAAACGAACGGTTTTCTCGAGGAAAACCGCCGGCGGCGAGGCGGCGGCTACCTCTGGCGAGGGGCGGCGGGGTCCGGCAGGTTCGGCGGGGCGGCGATGGGGTCCGGCGGGGCGGCGGCGGCGTGCGGCGTCGGCGATGGCAGGCGGCGCGGCGCGGAATCCGGCGGCGGCGCGGCGGCGAGGGGGCTAGGGTTAGGGTTTGGCGCGGGGCGGGCTGGTGGCTCGGGTAGGCTCGGGGCGGCGCATTATAAAGGCCCGGCCAGGCGGAGTCCGGGCCGAACACGGCCCAAAGTCGGTTTCGTTTTTTTTAAACATTACGCGTAGAAAAACAAATAAAACAAATACTAAACGGACTCCAAATATCCCGATATAAATTTTCCCCGACTTCTAAAATCAAGCCGCTTCAGATGAACATTTATTTGGGGCCTAAATGCAATTTTGAAAAACGCGCATTTTTCCTAAATTCAAATAAAATAGCAATAAAGTCCAAAAGAAAATATTATTTGATTTTATTATCAAATCCTCAATATTTCTTTATTTTGGGAAAGTCATTTTATTCCCTCTCTCATATTTTCATAGTAGAAATAATTGAAGATAAAATAAATAAAATCAAATGATCCTATTTTCAAAATTTGAGAAAACTCAAATATGAAAATAACGAAATTCCCAACTCTCTTCGTGGGTCCTTGAGTTGCGTGAAATTTCTAGGATCAAGCCAAAATGCAATAAAATATGATATGCAATGATGATCTATGTATAACATTCCAAATTGAAAATTTGGGATGTTACAACTTGTAAGTATTGGCAGTTGAGTTTTCAATTCAACCACACCTGGAGAACTAAATATCTGCAGCAGATTGATCAGTAGCACACTAGTACGATAGTTTGATAGCGCTGGTAATAGTAACAGTAATAACGGTAACAGTAGCACTTTTGTGGCGATTTTAATAGCAGCATCATCAATAGTAACTTAGCAAGATCAATATATGAAAGCGTAGGCATTGGATCAGTGATGGATAATTGTGTTGGATGACATTCATCGTGTGACAGTAACAACCTAGAGCGACACAGAACTAGCTCCAATTCATCAATGTAATGTAGGCATGTATTCCATATATAGACATATGTGCTTATGATAAGAACTTGCATGACATATTTTGTCATACCCTCTCATGGCAGCGGGGTCCATAAGGAAACTAAGGGATATTAAGGCCTCCTTTTAATAGAGAACCAGAATAGAGCATTAACACATAGTGAATACATGAACTCCTCAAACTACGGTAATCACCGGAAAAGAATCCCAATTATTGTCACCTTGGGGTATGCGCACCATAACACATAATAGGTGCGTATAACTTGCAAGATAGGATCAAGAACTCAAATATATTCATGAAAACATAAAGGGTTCAGATCTGAAATCATGGCACTCGAGCCCTAGTGGCAAGCATTAAGCATAGCAAAGTCATAGCAACATCAATGTCAGAACATAGTGGATACTAGGGATCAGGCCTACAAAGGAATTACTCACTCCCGGTGGTGAGCATCATGAAATTGGTGATGAAGAAGGGTTGGTTATGATGATGGCAATGAATCCCCTTCTCCGGAGCCCCGAACGGACTCCAGATCTAGCCTCCCGATGAAGAACGGGAGGTGGCGGCGGCTCCATATCGTAAAACATGATGAAACTTCTTCTCCTATTTTTTTCATTGAAAATAGGAATTTATAGGCTTGAGATTAGTGTCGACGGAGCCACGTGGTGCCCACGAGCCACATGGGCACGCCCAGGGGGTGGCCGTGCCCATGTGCCTCCCGGGCCACTAGTGGGTCCCCTCTTGTGGATCTTCGCTGTAGTATTTTCTATATATTCCATAAAAAATCTCAAAAAACTTTCGTCCAATTCCTAGAACTTCTATTTCTGCACAAAAACAACACCATGGTACTTCTGCTAAAAACAGTGTTATTCCGGGTTAGTTTCATTTAAATCATGCAAATTAGAGTCCAAAACAAGAGCATAAGTGTTCGGAAAAGTAAATACGACGGAGACGTATCATTCCTTATGTTAAGAATGAAATTATTGTTATTGCACCCACACATCATAGTCCTATTACTTTTTTGAATTATCATAACTACATTATGTCAGAGAAGTTTTCTCTTATTAAGGATTATACTGATGGGTTGCTTTTTACTGTTACACATGATAATTTTGATAAATATAATATGCATGTGCTTGCTGCTCCTACTTGCAATTATTATGAGAGAACCACATCTTCACCTCTCTATGTTTCCAACACAATAAAATTGCAACAAAGTACCTATGATATGTATCGACATTTACTATGTGTGCATGAATTGTTCTTTTATGGCATGCTGATGCATAGGAAGAGAGTTAGACTCCATTGTTATGTGATATATATTACTTTGTGCTCACTTCTAAATTACAAATCATTGTAAATTAAAATTGGCTTTGATATTCCTTGGGATCCGGGTGGATCTATTATGATAGAGGCAAAGGTGTCCCGTCTTTCGATGAGATGATGGATATCGCTTTGGTGGAAGTCGACTTTGACGATCCGACTACGAACGTGCGAGGACGTCGCGCCTTAGCAATCGCTAAACCAACCCCGAGAGGTTATTGACCACGCCGGAGCATGATCAACCTGACCACGAGGGTCTGTTTCCTGCGAGCAAACGAAGAACAAGCAAGAAACTGAGATTGCAATCTGGATATTGCGAATATAAGATGAAAGCTTTATTGTTCAAGGTGGGGTTCTGTGACGCCTTTGTCTGGTCGTTGAACACAAACGAAGTACGCGAAGTTGCAGCTATGGCGAACTTTTAATCTAAACAAAACCCAAAGTCTAAACGGTGCCCTAAGGGCTGTATATATGGAGGAAGAGGGGGTGAATTTCGTGGCCCTTGGTGGAAGGGTCCGAAACTAACCCTATCTCTTGTTTCCCCACACATACGGACTCTAAAAATAGCCTATACTTATGTATTTCGAAATTACATGGGCCTGGCCCAATAATAAGGTGACGCAGCACCTAGAATAGCCTCTGGACGCAATTTCTGAAGTGGCATCTTGTATATTTCATCCAAGGGTTCATGCACTCATTATGGTGGCTTCAAAGTCCTGAAATCATCACTTGTAACTCCGTTCTTGTTCCCCTTGCGCATGCCATCATCTCCATGCTTGTTCTTGCTCCAATGTTCACCCTTCTCCAAGCTAGGCCCTTCATTTGTAAGCAAAACAAATGTATCCAATTTAGGCAGCATCATATTCTCATGAACATTAGAATCATTACCAAGGAACGAAAGTACCTGGTAATTTAGTTGGCGTGCGCGAGCTCTAGTAATTGGTCCAGTATGTATAGTAGCAGGGGCTGTGGGTGTAACAATGGTATTGATGTCCTCATCATCCTCCCCTTCTTGAAATGAAGTCGTCCTCGACGGAAGTTCATCTTCCTCACCCAAATAAGGCTTCAAATCTGCAATGTTAAAAGTGGGACTAACCCCAAAATCTGCAGGCAGCTCAAGTTTATATGCATTATCATTTATTTTCTCCAACACCTTAAAGGGACCATCAGCACGTGGCATTAGCTTTGATTTGCGCAAATCAGGAAACCTATCCTTACGCAAATGTAACCAAACAAGATCTCCAGGTGCAAACACAACATGTTTTCTACCCTTATCTCCAGCAAGTTTATATTTAGCATTCATACGCTCAATGTTTTCCTTAGTTAACCCATGCATTTTTAAAATCAATTCAGCATGCTGTTTAGCATCAAAATTAACCTTCTCGGAAGATGGAAGAGGCAACAAATCAATAGGTGCACGAGGTAGGAAACCATACACAACTTCAAAAGGGCACATCTTAGTAGTAGAATGCAATGAACGATTATAAGCAAATTCAATATGAGGCAAGCATTCCTCCCACATTTTCTTATTATTCTTCAAAACAGCCCTAAGCATAGTAGACAATGTTCTATTGACTACTTCAGTTTGTCCATCAGTTTGGGGGTGACAAGTAGTACTAAAAAGCAGTTTAGTCCCCAACTTAGCCCATAAACATCTCCAAAAGTGGCTAAGAAATTTAGTATCACGATCTGAAACAATAGTATTTGGCACACCATGCAAGCGAATAATTTCACGAAAGAACAAAT
Source organism: Triticum aestivum (assembly GCF_018294505.1). NCBI lineage: Eukaryota > Viridiplantae > Streptophyta > Magnoliopsida > Poales > Poaceae > Triticum > Triticum aestivum. The sequence continues at coordinate 158,899,144 of NC_057807.1, forward strand.
CAGCAACATTAACAACATCATCGCTTTTATGACATGGTATAAAGTGTGCCATTTTCGAGAATCTATCCACGACAACAAATATGCTATCCCTCCCCTTCTTTGTTCTAGGTAAACCTAAAACAAAGTCCATGGATATATCCTCCCAAGAATCACTAGGTACAGGCAAAGGCATATATAAACCATGAGGATTGAGTTGTGACTTAGCTTTTTGACATGTAGTGCAGCGAGCAATAAAACGCTCAACATCCTGTCTCATCTTTGGCCAAAAGAAATGTGTAGCAAGTACGTCCTCCCTCTTCTTCACGCCAAAGTGTCCCATTAGTCCTCCTCCATGCGCCTCCTGCAACAACAAAAGATGAACGGAGCTAGCTGGAATGCATAGCTTGTTAGCACGGAACACAAATCCATCATTAACGATGAACTTGTTCCATGTTCTTCCTTCTTTACAATTCTGCAATACATCTTTAAAATCAGCATCATGCACATATTGATCTTTGATGGTCTCCAAACCAAATATTTTGAAGTCAAGTTGTGAAAGCATAGTATAGCGACGAGACAATGCATCAGCAATAACATTTTCTTTACCCTTCTTGTGTTTAATGACATAAGGGAAAGTCTCAATGAATTCAACCCATTTACCATGTCTATGATTCAGTTTAGCTTGACTTTTAATATGTTTCAAAGATTCATGATCAGAATGTATAACAAATTCTTTGGGCCATAAATAATGTTGCCATGTTTCTAAAGTCCGAACAAGAGCATATAATTCTTTATCATAAGTAGAATAATTCAGACTAGGCCCACTCAATTTTTCAGAAAAGTATGCAATAGGTTTGCCATCTTGTAATAACACACCTCCTAATCCAATTCCACTAGCATCACATTCAAGCTCAAAAGTCTTATTAAAATCAGGAAGTTGGAGTAAAGGAGCATGTGTCAACTTATCTTTCAACACTGTGAAGGCTTCTTCCTGTGCGGTACCCCAAACAAAAGGCACATCCTTCTTTGTAAGCTCATTGAGAGGTGCAGCAATGGTGCTGAAATCTCTCACAAAACGCCTATAGAATCCAGCGAGGCCAAGAAAACTCCTCACTTGTGTGACCGTTTTGGGCTGCGGCCAACTCTCAATAGCTTCAATCTTGGCTTTATCAACTTCAATTCCCTGTGGAGTAACAACATAGCCAAGAAAAGACACTCGGTCGGTGCAAAAGGTGCACTTCCCAAGGTTACCAAACAAACGTGCATCACGTAGAGCAATAAAAACAGCACGTAGATGTTCCAAATGTTCCTCCAAAGATCTGCTATAAATCAATATGTCATCAAAGTAAACTACCACAAATCGTCCAATGAAAGCACGTAAAACTTCGTTCATTAATCTCATGAAAGTACTAGGTGCATTAGTTAACCCAAAAGGCATGACTAACCACTCATATAATCCAAACTTAGTTTTAAATGCTGTTTTCCATTCATCCCCCAATTTCATACGAATTTGATGGTATCCACTACGCAAATCAACTTTGGAGAATATTATAGAGCCACTCAATTCATCAAGCATATCATCTAGCCTAGGAATAGGATGACGATAATGAATAGTAATATTATTAATGCCTCTACAATCAACACACATACGTGATGTACCATCCTTTTTCGGCACTAGAATAATAGGAACAGCACAAGGACTAAGGGATTCGCGTATATAACCTTTGTCAAGAAGCTCTTGTACTTGACGCATAATCTCCTTCGTCTCCTCTGGGTTGGTACGGTATGGCGCACGGTTGGGCAGTGAAGCACCGGGAATTAAGTCAATCTGATGCTCAATCCCTCGAATAGGCGGTAATCCCGGTGGCACGTCTTGTGGAAAGACGTCAGTGAACTCCTGCAAAATGTTAGTGACAGCAGGAGGCAAAGAGGAAGGCACGTCCTCGAATGAAAATAATGCCTATTTGCACAAAAAAGCAAAGCAAACAGATTTGCTAAAATCTAGCTCATCAATATCAGATTTAGTGGCAAGTAAACATGCACTTTTCAATTTAATTTCAGAAGCAACACTAGATGGTTTACTATTAGGCTTCATTTGTTGCTCAAATTCTTTTGCCACAATCTGATTTTCACTCTTATTTTTCTCCTGTTTTGCTTTATTAGCTCTATTAATATCATCTTTCAAAATGGACTCAGGAGTCATAGGAAGCAAAGTAATATTTTTATCCTTATGAACAAGAGTATACTGATTGTTTCTACCATGGTGTACAGAATTTTTATCAAATTGCCATGGTCGACCAAGTAATAAGGAACATGCTTGCATAGGTACCACATCACAATCAACATAATCAGCATATGTAGAGATACTAAAATGCACATGAACAGTACGTGTTACCTTAACCTTGCCGCTGTTGTTGAACCATTGGATGTAGTAAGGATGTGGATGTGGTCTTGTGGTGAGAGATAGCTTCTCCACCATCTCCATGCTAGCCAAGTTGTTACAGCTCCCTCCATCTATGATGACGCGCACAGAACATTCCTTCACAACTCCCTTTGTATGGAACAAATTATGCCTCTGATTTTGCTTAGCTTGTGTAACCTGCACACTCAAAACACGTTGAGCAACTAAACATTCATACCTGTCAGCATCTTCAGGAGCCATGTATTGTGTCTCATGATCAGAATCATCTCCACCGTGTTCTTCACTTGTAATAAGGGCTAAAGTCTCCTCATCATAGTCACTAGCAGACTCATACCCACCATCCTCAGTAGCAATCATCACACGCTGAGATTTGCATTCTCGCGCATAATGTCCTTTTCCCTTACAACGATGACAAATAATATCACTTGTGTGCCCTGTTGATGCCATGGAAGAAGAAGAGCTCTGTGTAGGCCCGGCAGGTGCGCTCTTGGCAGATAGTGGTGGTTGTGCCTGCTTTCTTGTATCACGGTTGGAGGTAGCAGCTGATGGAGGTGTAGTGGAAGTAGAGGATGCACGCGGTGTCCATGATGAAAGTTGACCTGTAGAAAAGTTAGTTCGCACCAATGCTTGTCGATCCTGCACTTCACGTTCAGCTTTACAAGCAAGATGGAATAAACGAGTGATATTAGTATACTCCTTATACTCTAGAATGGTCTGAATCTCTCTATTTAATCCACCTATAAAACGTGCAAGCATAGCTTCATTCTCCTCAACAATACCACATCTAATCATGCCAGTTTGTAATTCCTGATAATATTCTTCTACAGAATTTTTTCCTTGTCTTAAACGCTGCAATTTTTGAAGCAATTCACATTGATAATATGGTGGAACCCAATGAGTACGCATAGCAGTTTTCAAAGCAGCCCAAGTAGTTGGAATAGGATATAATCTACAATGTTCAGACCACCATACACATGCAAAACTAGTGAAAGCACAAACAGCAGCAGCAACCCGTCTCTCCTCGGGATATTGTAAACATGTAAAACGTTGTTCAGTTTCTAACTCCCAAGTAAGATATATATCAGGAACATATCTACCCTCAAATGGTGGAATATTCAATTTCAGTTTCGGAATATGGTCATTATCTCATACCTGAGGTGGTAGTGCAGGCCTACCGTTGCAAATATATACCTGAGGTCGACCTGCTGGTGGTGGTGCTGGTGGCTGCATGTAGTTCTGATTTTGATCAACCTCATCCTCATAATAGTCCTCTACCTCTGCAGTAACAGCAAGAGCTACAGAAGCACCAACAGCAATAGCAGCAGCACCAGAATTTTGTCCTGGCTCAATAGGAACACGCTGTGCTCGTCCATACTGATTCGGAAGGGGGCGTTGTTGTAGTTGTTGTTGTTGCAGAGGTGCGATAGGTGCAGCCGGCGGTGGTTGGGGAAAACGCGCGAGCAATTCATTAAACTTGCTATCAAGCTTTGTTTCGAACGTCTTCTCAATGCCATCTATCTTCTCCATGGCCTCGTCAAATCTGTTTAGCACATCTTGCACCTGTCCACTCATCATTTGCTGAAATTTATCATGTAGCTGTTTGTTCATCAAGTTCTCCCAATCAGTCTCATCTGCTTGTGATCCTACCATGGTTAGCAGCAAATAGAAACAAACAAGAATATTATCCTACAGACTACTAAGAAGTGGTGGTGGTGTATCACAAACCCGTGAAGCAAATCTCAAATTCTTACCAGTTTTACCCAGCAGCAGGCGGTGATCGGCAACCGTCGTAGTCAAAACTCTCAAAGCTTGGATAGAGCGATTACCAGGGAGAGTCAAACGCACGACGTAGATGTATGTGGAGTTGGGAAGGCTTATAATATGGTAGCAAAAAGGGTCAGCAATAATCAATTCAGAGATGCAAAGTTGAATAAACACTCAACGACGGTACTGTGCTGGTCCTAGGCTAGACTGTGCTAGAGACGCGAGCCTAGAACACCAACAAAATCACGGCACGGCACGTAAACAAGGGAGGAGCACACTCTGAATTTTTTTTCTCTTTTTTTTCCTTTTTTTGCACTTTTTTCCTCTTTTTTTTTGCTCCGCAACAAAAAAAATTCGAAAAAGTCTACAAATGGTCTAAAAACTGCCTAGCCAGAATTTTCCAGACTTAGTTTTTTTTTGAGTTTGGAACTATTTCTCTACTGCGGGTAGCACGAAAATTGGGGAGTCCTTCTCTGTCCCGACTCGGAGTATGGCGTGATCTGGAAAACCAAAACAGAGTAACAAAATACTGGACTCGGAATAGGACTGGTGGCGGAGATGAAACTGGTGGAACTCGGACTGGTGGCAGAGATGAATCTGGTGGAACTCAGACTGGTGGCGGAGATATGTTGCAGGTGGACTCGGATTGGCGTGATGGTGGCGGATATGTGGTGGCGTATATGGATTCGGATTGGCGGTGAATATGTGGTGGTGGTATATGGCAGCAGCGACGATGATGATGCGGTCGTGATATATGGCAGCGGCGACGTGACAACCTGTGAACAGAACTCGAAACTCTAAAAGACTAGACGCTAAGACCAGCAACTTGACACGATGATGCAACCGCAAATTCAACAAAGCAAATACAGAAAAGATTATGCAAAGGCTCAAACTGGTTCGTATGGGATGAACTAACCCTATTTTTTTGGCTTTTTCGTGGACTATAGGTATGAAGAACAGACTCGATCTAAACTACGAAAAACTATAAAATCTCACCGAGCAACCTGGAAATCTGATACCACTTGATAGAGGCAAAGGTGTCCCGTCTTTCAATGAGATGATGGATATCGCTTTGATGGAAGTCGACTTTGACGATCCGACTACGAACGTGCGAGGACGTCGCGCCTTAGCAATCGCTAAACCAACTCCGAGAGGTTATTGACCACGCCGGAGCACGATCAACCTGACCACGAGGGTTTGTTTCCTGCGAGCAAACGAAGAACAAGCAAGAAACTGAGATTGCAATTTGGATATTGCGAATATAAGATGAAAGCTTTATTGATCAAGGTGGGGTTCTGTGATGCCTTTGTCTGGTCGTTGAACACAAACGAAGTACGCGAAGTTGCAGCTATGGCGAACTTTTAATCTAAACAAAACCCAAAGTCTAAACGGTGCCCTAAGGGCTGTATATATGGAGGAAGAGGGGGTGAATTTCGTGGCCCTTGGTGGAAGGGTCCGAAACTAACCCTATCTCTTGTTTCCCCACACATACGGACTCTAAAAATAGCCTATACTTATGTATTTCGAAATTACATGGGCTGGCCCAATAATAAGGTGACGCAGCACCTAGAATAGCCTCTGGACGCAATTTATGAAGTGGCATCTTGTATAGTTCGTCCAAGGCTTCATGCACTCATTATGGTGGCTTCAAAGTCCTGAAATCATCACTTGTAACTCCGTTCTTGTTCCCCTTGCGCATGCCATCATCTCCATGCTTGTTCTTGCTCCAATGTTCATCCTTCTCCAAGCTAGGCCCTTCATTTGTAAGCAAAACAAATGTATCCAATTTAGGCAGCATCATATTCTCATGAACATTAGAATCATTACCAAGGAACGAAAGTACCTGGTAATTTAGTTGGCGTGCGCGAGCTCTAGTAATTGGTCCAGTATGTATAGCAGCAGGGGCTGTGGGTGTAACAATGCTATTGATGTCCTCATCATATTCTTGAGCACTTTATGCCTAGATTAATGGCTTTAAAGAAAGCGTTGTCTGGGAGACAATCCGGAAGTTTAAGAGTCATTTACTTCTATTGTGTGCTTTTAAAAAGTTTAAAACAAAAAATATAGAGGGGAACCTAAAAAAATTTCAAAAAGAAAAGTGAAAGTAAGAAAGACGAGCATTGTTGAAGTGGGAGCTAGTCTTGAACTTTGTTCATGCCCATGGAAACTTTGTGAACCTTGATTATAGAAACCTCTGAACAAAAATAATTACCCCTTGTACAAATCCATTGTATTATAAATATAATTTGCCAAGATTTACCGTTAGGGTGTTTAAATTGCGTGTTTGGTATGTGTAGTGCAAAAACGGAAACTTTGGCTGTAGTGCGTGAATTTATGTTTTTTACTGGAACGTCAAAAGTTTCTAAAACTTTTACACAGTACTTATATGAAATTATTTATTTTGTCCTAATTTTTCAGAATGTTTTCAGTTACATAAGTATATGTACCATCTGCATCTTTACAGACTATCCTATTTTCATAGATTGCTGCTATAATTTTGTTATTTGCTTATGTTTGAAATCTTCTTGAGCACCGTTCACTTGGGAGCCATATAATTGTGATAGAATATAGTGGGTAATGTTTGATTATAATTATACAATAATGTTACAGCAGGACATGATGGGATTTGATGTTATATGTACTAACCCCGCTAATAAAAAGTTCGGTAAGTTTTGTGTGGATGAAGTGTTCGAAGATCGAGGAGGTATCGATATGAAGAGAATAAGGAGAGGCAAGAGTTCAAGCTTGGGGATGCCCAAGGCACCCCAAGTAATATTCAAGGACACTCAAGCGTCTAAGCTTGGGGGTGCCCTGGAAGGCATCTCATCTTTCTTCAACAATTATCGGTATGTTTTGGTTTTTATTTTGTTCACATGACATGTGTAAAATTTTGGAGCGTTGTGTGCCTTTTATTTTTCTTTTAGTGATGCACCATGCTGGTATGAGATAGTCCTTGGTTGATTTATGGAATGCTCTTTGCACTTCCCTTATATCTTTTGAGTATGGCTTTATAGAATGCTTCATGTGCTTTGCTTATATCATTGTTTGGATGTTTGTTTCTCTACATCTAGAAAACTTGCTCTCTTGCTTCACTTATATTTATTACAGAGTGGTCTTTGGTAGAAAGAATTAAACTCTCTTGCTTCACTTATACCTATTTAGAGAGTCAACAGGAATTGGTCATTCACATGGTTAGTCATAAAATCCTACATAAAACTTTTAGATAACTAAATATGATATGTTTGATTCCTTGCAATAGCTTTGCGATATGGAGATGGTAATATGTGGGAGGTACTAGTGAATGATTGTGTTTAGTAAGAAAATTGGTGTTAAGGTTTGTGATTCCTGAAGCATGCATGTATAGTCTTTAGTTTTGCTAAGAAGTTGGAGCATGATTTATTATTGAGTGTCTTCCTTTGTGTGGAGGTCAGGTCGGCCGCACGCGATGGTTAACTCTTACCAACCTCCCCCCTAGGGGCATGTGTAGTAGTACTTTGCTTTGAGGGCTAATAGACTTTAGCAATAAGTATGTGAGTTCTTTATGACTAATGTGAGTCCATGAATTATACGCACTCTCACCTTTCCGCAATTTTCTAGCCTCTTCTATACCGTGCATTGCCCTTTCTCACCTCGAGAGTTGGTGCAAACTTCCCCATTGCATCCAAACCCTGTGATATGATACGCTCTATCACACATAAGTCTCTTTATATCTTCCACAAAATAGCCACCGTACCTACCTATTATGGCACTTCCATAGCCATTTTAAGATATATTGCTGCTTCTTCTTGGTTGGCGCAGCCCCCTTGGCCTTGAGGGTGTCGGCGCTGGTGGGCTGCGCCACTGCGGCCGCCTTGAAGGCGAGCTTGAGCGCCTGCAAAGCATCCTTCGTATCTCCAGCTATAGTCAGGACGCCGCTGCTCCCGGGCAGCTTCATGAGGTTGTAGGCCGGGTGAGTCGCTGCCATGAACTGGGCCAAGGCAGGGTAGCCGAGAATGGCGTTGTACGGGAGGCCGATGGGGGCGATGTCAAAGTCGACCAGCTCCGTGCGGAAGTTGTCGTGGGCGCCAAAGGTCACTGGGAGGTAGATCTGCCCCAAGGAGCCAGTGGAACTGCCTCCGACGCCCGAGAAGGACTTGCTGGGTCGGAGTCGCTCCTAGTGCACGTGGAGGAGGCTGAAGGCCTCCACCGAGAGCACATTGAGACCGGCACCGCGGTCGATGAGGGTCCTGGTGACGGCCACCTGGCAGATGGTGGGAGTGCATACCATCAGGCGCGCACGCGAGCAGGCGGTGCTGGCAGGGTGGTCGTCCAAGCTGAAGGTCAGGTCGGCCTTGGGTGCCACCCAACCCAGAGGAGCTTTGCGGCGCGTGAGGGCGGCGCCGATCTGGTGAACGAACGTCTTGACCTGGCGGCTCGAGGGTGGGGCTTGCGAGCCGCCCAGGAGAGCTGCGGCGACCGGGGGCGCCAGCGCAGCATAATGGGCGAGGAAGAGGTTGTGCAGCTCCTCCTAGGAGGCCACCGAAGCCGCTGGCAGGTGGAGCAGCCACATGCGCGGGACGCCGGTGAGGGCCATGGGAAGCCAGTTAGCCATGACCATGTCGTCGCCCCCGGCCTTGAGGACGGCCTCCTCATACGCCAGCAGGAAAGCTAGTGGATCCGCTGCGCCGTTGTAGCCCGGCGTCATGTCTGGCTTGAACTTGTCCGGCCACTGCACCTGCCGCAAGGCGGGGGCCAAGGCTTGGAGCCCACTGCCCCAGCGCCGGTGTCGGTAGCCGGAGCGGGCCGCGTGTTGTCCTCCATGAGGGCGAAGCGCGGTGTTGATGAAGAGCGGGTCGACGAAAGAGAGAGCTCCGGCACACCCCTACCTGGCGCGCCAAATGGCGGATATCGGGTTCCGGCAAAACCCTTAAGGTTCGAACTCTAGGGTGTGCGTGGAGATCTTCCCCCTACCGATCCACGTCCCAATGCCTCGCTGAGAATCTAGGCTAAACGATGAACAACACAAGGGACACAAGATTTATACTGGTTCGGGCCACCGTTGTGGTGTAATACCCTACTCCAGCGTGTGGTGTGGTGGATTGCCTCAGGGGTTGATGATGAACAGTACAAGGGAAGAACAGCCTCGTGAGAGGTGTTCTTGTGGTGGTAGTTTGCTTGAGAAGGATTCGATCCCCTCCTACTGTGGTGGCTATCTCTATATATAGAGGCCCTGGTCCTCTTCCCAAATATTGAGCGGGAAGGGCGCCAACAACGGCCATTTTGAAGGGGAACATCTAGTACAAGTTATCCTGGCTAAAGTTGGTCTTCAACTACAAAAGGCACTGGCGATAACGCCATCTTTGGCTCCACGGTGACCTCTGTCCTGCCGCTCTGCTGGTCTTGGTCTTGTTACACCGAAATGGTAACCTTTGCTTGATGCCTCGGTACTCCGCGCCTGTGCTTGCCCCCTTTGCACCAAAGAGGAAACAAGGACACTGCATAGGCCTGCGCCCGCCTGGCGCCCGCCTGGTCTCGATCGTCATGGCTTGCTTCACGAGCACCTCGCGAGGTACCCTTGCCTTGATCTCTCCACCTCCTCGCGAGCCGGCCTGGCAAGGCTGTTCCTGAGGAAGCCTTCCGTCGTCTGCCCCGCGAGGCTTGGCCCCTCGCGAGGGTCTTGAGCTTGAGTTGATGAAGATGGGCCGTACTGGGCCACCACTTGAGCCATGCCGCAGGCCGCAGGTAGGCAAGTCTGGGGACCCCCGTTCCCAGAACACCGACAGTAGCCCCCGGCCCCAAGGCGCGCTCGGACTTGGCTTAGCAAAGAAGCGAAGGGGCAAGTGCGGAGCGCCGTGGGCCCCAACAGCATGCGGCCTTGGTCGCCGCGTGGCGGTTGATTCGACGTGGGCGTCTCCACTTCCCCACGCTACCTCGGCAACTACCCGATTTGACTAGTCCCTGCCACATGCAAAGGGAGTCATGATTACCTGCGATCGTGGAGGTCGGCAGTGGGCCTCCCTCGGGTTATAAATGCGAGAGGGCGCAGGCCCCCACTGCACATCTCCCTTCTTCCGCTTCCTTCTTCCTTCTCCCTGCTCTAGCCGCCCACCGTGTCCTATGGCGCCGCCGAAGAGGTTCTCGACCGCGGAGAAGGGAAAGGCTCGTCGGGAAGGGCCTGACTCCCCTCCGCCCAAGCGTGGTCGAGGTCGCCCCCGCAAGCACCCCGCGACCCCTACGGTGGCTCCTCGTGGTCGTGGTGGTGACCTCTCGCGCGGTGACGGCCGCCCGGTGGGCGAGGGAAGGCGCATTGTGACCGCGCGGCCTCCAGGCCGCGCTTCCACTCGGCCGAAGTGCTGCCAGAGTTCGTCGTGTGGTCGGCTGACCCGATCGGTAGCTGGCTCCAGCTTCCCCGCTTCTTCGCCAGCGAACTCCCGGCTGGCGCTCCTGGTGGCCTCTGGCTCCAAGCGGACGGTTGCTGCAGCAGGGCTTCCTTGGTCTCATTGGAGATCTCTGTTGCCGGGAACATGGCCTTGGCCCGCGGCTGGCAGACGTTTGCCCGCGCGCACGGCTGGGCCGGCGGTGCACCCTGCACTTCAAGTTTGATGGTGACGCAACCCTCTACGTGAGCGTGTTCGGAGGAGATGGCCATCGTGCCGGGTGCTTCCCTGAAGACGACGACGGCGACCAAGTGCTAGGACTCGGCGATGGCCACCCCGAAGATGAAGCCGAGCCCGCTGCCGGCGGCGCTCGCAGCTCACCAAGCTTCAGGGGCTCCCCCTCCGGTGGCAGCTCCTCCAGCGGTGGCCGTGACCAACCACCGCGCTAACGCGCGCGCCTCGAGGGTGGTAGCGGGTCATCCCGCCGTCGTGCCTCGGTGAAGCGTGAGGAGGAGTCTGATTGAGCTCAAGGGGGCAGTGCGAATCCTTCCTCATGAGCCGTCGCCGGGCACGCCGCATTTGTTTTGTTTATCTCCTTTTCCTGCTTAGAAAGAAAGAAGTATGGGGCCCCGAGGGGCGTACTGGACTATTGCCCTTAATTATTATGTTATTCCTATTATTCCCATGCTATCTTATGGTGTCGAGGCTGCGTGCTTGCGCGTAGGAACAACTTAGCTTGAGGGCTCGCCGCCATTTTCTCCGCGCGAGGTACCTGCCTGGGGCCTCGCCGGGCGTCTTGAAGTCTGCAAAGTTTAGCCGGGAGGATAGCTTTTGAACCTTTATCGTGAGGTAACCGGCTCTGGTCCTGTGTTCGCGTCGTGTTGCCCATGGGGCATGGACCGGGAGGGGTGCTCCCGCTGTGAACTTGAGGGAGGAAGCCTCATGAAATTAGGCAAGAAGGCACTCGCGAGGGCGCCTGCGCAGCCCCCTCGCAAGGCTTGCGGAAGAGAGGACGAGTCAGGTGAAAAACAAAGACAAAGGATCACGGGCTGGGGACTGCAAACAACACTGAAAGCAACTCCAATAAAGCTTCGAACAAAGGGGGAACAAGCCAACTGCAGAAAGCAAATGAAAAGCCGCGTCCGGCACCTAGTCTAGTCTTCGACGTCTTCTCACCAGCGCGGAGCTAAGTGCTACCACTGGGCGTGGGCGGGAGCCCCCAGGCCCAAGGGCGGCACTGCGGAGACTCCGGGGCGTGTACAGCCCCAACTCATTATTACGTGAGAGTGTCACGGGCGGCGAGTTTCACACGCATTGGCCTTCTTCACAGGCACCGGCCCTTTTCTTGGGGCGACGAGCTTCGCAGGCACTGGGCCCTTCTTCATAGGCACCGGGCCTTCTTTATAGGCACTAGGCCTTACTTCAAGGGTAGAATCTCCGGAGGTGCTGAATGTTCCACGCGTTCGGGATGGGCACCCCTTCCTGGGTCTCCAAGCGTGCAGCGCCAGGCCTGGAAACATGAACAACCTTGAACGGGCTCTCCCACATGGGCGAGAGCTTGTGCAGCCCTTCCTTGGAGAGCACCCGCCTGAGCACGAGCTCACCTACCTCGAGAGTCCTGGGGCGGATGTTGCGGCAGTGGTACCGCCGCAACGCCTGCTGGTATCTTGCCGCTTGAAGCACGGCCTCCCAACGGTGTTCCTCCCCCAGCACGAGGTCCATCCCCCGCATGGCGTCCTGTTGCACTTCGTCAAACGCCAGGACCCGCATGGAGTGACGCCTGACCTCGTGAGGGAGGACCGCCTCAGCTCCGTAAACGAGGAAGAACGGGGTTTCGCCGGTTGACTTGGTGGCGGTAGTGCGGATAGACCATAGCACGGACTGGAGCTCGTCATACCAGCCCCTGCCGCAGGCCTCCAGCTTCTTCTTGAAGGTCCTGGTTTTGAGGCCTTTCAGGACCTCAGCGTTAGCGCGTTCAGCCTGGCCGTTGCTCCGAGGGTGTGCCACCAAAGCGTAGCATATCTGCGTTCCAAGGTTAGCACAATATGTTTTGAAGAGATTGCTGGTGAACTGCGAACGGTTGTCGGTGATGATGCAATTAGGCACCCTGAATCAGCTCAGGAGGCCCTTGATGAACTTGACTGCGGAACCAGCTCGGATGGTGCGGACAGCTTCCACCTCCGCCCACTTGGTGAACTTGTCAATGGCGACGTAGAGGTAGCTATAGCCCCCTGGCGCCCGAGGAAACAGGCCCAAAATGTCCAGCCCCCAGACCGCGAACGGCCACGAGAGTGGAATGGTCTGCAGGCCCTGAGCTGGTTGATGAATCTGCTTGGTGTGGAATTGACAGGTTTCACAAGCCTTCACCAGCTCGATTGCGTCGTTGAGTGACGTAGGCCAATAAAACCCGCTGCGAAACGCCTTGCCGACGAGGGTCCGTGATGACGAGTCGTGCCCACAGTCTCCACCGTGAATGTCTGCCAGCAACTCCTTCCCCTGTTCTCTGGAGATGCAACACAGGGAAACACCGTTGGGTCGCTTCCGGTAGAGCTCTCCGTCTTGGATGCAGTAGGCCATGGCCTGCCGGGCCACGCGTTCCGCGTCCTCTTCTTTCTCTGGTAGAGTCCCTTGCATCAGGTAATCTTTGAGCTTTGCAGTCCAGCATCCTTCCTGAGGCTCCAGTGCCAGGAGCAAGCGCGCTCCTGAGGTCGGGCTACAGGCCGGGGCCCCTGAGGCAGTCGGTTGAGGGAACTCCTCCCGAGGTTGCTCTGTGCTTGATAGTGACGGCACTGCTGAGGGCTTGAAGAGTCGTTCCTCAAAAACGCCAGGCTCCTGAGGCAGTCGCCTTGATGCCCTCTTGGCAATGTCATTAGCCTCCTTGATTGGTTCCGCGAGGCACATGCTGCAGCTCCAGCCCCGAAAATTGCTTCTCCATCTTGCGCACTTCTGCAAGACACGCCTCCATGTGCTCGTCCTTGGGCTCGTATACTTTGTTGGAGAAGTTGATGAGGAGCTGTGAGTCCCCTTTGCTGACGAGGCGCTTCACCCCTAATGCGGCCGCGGCCTTTAAGCCTGCTATAAGGCCCTTGTATTCCGCTATGTTGTTGGAAACCTTTTCGCCCTGCTGGAAACAAAGTTGTACGGCGTAATAGAACTTGTCCTGAGTGGGGGGTATGAGCACTGCGCCGGCCCCTGCGCCATGCCGTGAGAATGCTCCATCGAAGTGCATAACCCAGCCGTCCGGTGCCTTGCTTCTCGGGAAGAGCGATCAATCTTCGCCTGCTTCGAGCCCTGACACCTCTGTCCATTCTGCCACAAAATCTGCAAGTGTGGCTCCCTTGACGACTCTGGTCGTGCTGAATTCTAATTGAAATGCTTGTAGCTCGATGTTCCATTCAGCGACCCTTCCTATGGAGTTGGGACTCCTGAGCACCCTCTCCAATGGCTAGGCTGAGACAACCTTGATGGGGTGACCTTGGAAGTAGTGCCGCAGCTTCCGAGAGGCGACCAATAGTGCGAGCAAGAGCTTTTGGGGCATGGGGTACCGCGCCCTTGCATCCGGCAGCACCGTGCTGACGAAATACACGGGATGCTTGACGAGAGTGGGCGTGCCGACTGAGCCCGCACCCTCTGGAGAGCCGAGCGCCTCCTAAGGCGTTTGAGCCCCCGGCTCCTGACTGCCTGGTGAGGTCCCCTCTGTCTCGGAGGCGCCCTCCTGTTGAGGCTGATTCCCATGTGCTGAGGCCGTGACCCTCGCGAGGCCTTCCTGGCTCTGAGCTGCCACGGTCCGGGTTGCGGCCGATGCGGCCTTGATCTGGCGCTCCTCCCAAACCGCCACCAGAGCTGCGCTGGCAGAGTAGGGTGTGGCGGCGAGGAAGAGCACCAAGGGCTCTTGAGGGTGTGGGGCTACCATAACCAGAGGGCTGGTCAGGTACTTCTTGAGATCTTGGAACGCTTTGTCAGGCTCTTGAGTCCATTCGAACGGACCCTTCTTCTTCATCAGCTTGAAGAAGGGTAGGGCCCGTTCCCCCAGCTTGGAGATGAAGCGTCCTAGCGCGGTTATTCGCCCGGTGAGCTTCTGCATTTCCCTAAGATTTTGCAGCGGACTCATGTCGTCGATTGCCTTGACCTTCTCTGGGTTAGCCTCGATACCTCTGTGGGACACGAGGAAGCCCAGAAGCTTGCCAGAAGGGACACCAAACACGCACTTCTCCGGGTTGATCCGCAGGTCCACCTCACGAAGGCTCGCGAAGGTTTCTTCCAGGTCCTGTATCAGGGTCTTGGCCTCCCGAGACTTCACCACGATGTCGTCGACGTAGGCCTCGGCGTTTCTCTCGAGCTACCGGCCCAAGATGATATGCATCAGTCGCTGAAAAGGTTGTGCCTGCGTTGCGCAACCCAAACGGCATGCAGGTGTAGCAGTACACCCCGCACAGGGTCAGGAAAGCCGTTTTCTCCACATCTTCCACTGCCATCTTGATTTGGTGGTAGCCCGAGAAGGCATCCAGGAAGCACAATAGGTCGCACTCAGCGGTGGAGTCGACGATTTTGTCGATGAAGGGGAGCGGGAACGGATCTGGAGGGCAGGCTTTGTTGAGGTTGGTGAAGTCGACGCACATGCGCTCCTTTCCTCCCTTCTTTGGCACAACAACAGGGTTGGCCAGCCATTCCGGATAGCGAACCTCGCGAATGACTCCCACGGCTTCTAGCTTGCGGGTTTCTTGGACGATGAAGGCCTTCTTCTCGGTGGACTGTCGCCTTGCTTTCTGCTTCACGGGGCACACATTGGGGCACATATTCAGGTGATGCTCGATCACCTGTCTTGGGACCCCCGCTAGCTGCTTGGGCTCCCACATGAACACCTCCTTGTTCGCGCGCAGGAATTTCACTAGAGCCTTCTCTTGCTCGGAGTCGAGATTGGCGCCTATGGTGAAGGTGGCGCCAGAGGACCCATCTTCATCGACTGGTACCTGCTTAGTCTCCGCCTTGTCTTGGGTGAACAACTGCTTCTTCTTGGTTGGCGCAGCCCCCTTGGCCTTGAGAGTGTCGGCGCTAGTGGGCTGTGCCACTGCGGCCGCCTTGAAGGCGAGCTTGAGCCCCTACAGAGCATCCTTCGTATCTCCAGCTACAGTCAGGACGCCGCTGCTCCCGGGCATCTTCATGAGGTTGTAGGCCGGGTGAGTCGCTGCCATGAACTGGGCCAAGGCAGGGTAGCCGAGAATGGCGTTGTACGGGAGGCCGATGGGGGCGATGTCGAAGTCGACCAGCTCCGTGCGGAAGTTGTCGTGGGTGCCAAAGGTCACCGGGAGGCAGATCTGCCCCAGGGAGCCGGTGGAACTGCCTCCGATGCCCGAGAAGGACTTGTTGGGTCGGAGTCGCTCCAGGTGCACGTGGAGGAGGCTGAAGGCCTCCATCGAGAGCACATTGAGACCGGCACCGTTGTCGATGAGGGTCCTGGTGACGGCCACCTGGCAGATGGTGGGACTGCATACCATCAGGCGCGCACCCGAGCAGGCGGTGCTGGCAGGGTGGTCGTCCAAGCTGAAGGTCAGGTCGGCCTTGGGTGCCACCCAACCCGGAGGAGCTTTGCGGCACGTGAGCGCGGCGCCGATCTGGCGAACGAACGGCTTGACGTGGCGGCTCGAGGGTGGGGCTTGCGAGCCGCCCAGGAGAGTTGCGACAACCGGGGGCGCCGGTGCAGCATAATGGGCGAGGAAGAGGTTGCGCAGCTCCTCCCAGGAGGCCACCGAAGCCGCTAGCAGGTGGAGCAGCCACATGTGCGGGACGCCGGTGAGGGCCATGGGAAGCCAGTTAGCCATGACCCTGTCGTCGCCCCCGGCCTTGAGGACGGCCTCCTCATACGCTAGCAGGAAAGCTAGTGGATCCGCCGCACCGTTATAGCGCGGCGGCATGTCTGGCTTGAACTTGTTTGGCCACTGCACCTGCCGCAAGGTGGGGGCCAAGGCTCGGAGCCCCCTGGCCCAAGTGTCGGCGTCGGTAGCCGGAGTGGGCGGCGCGATGTCCGCCACGAGGGCAAAGCACGGTGTTGATGAAGAGCGGGTCGACGGAAGAGAGAGCTCCGGCGCACCCCTATGTGGCGCGCCAAATGTCGGATATCGGGTTCCGGCAAAACCCTTAAGGTTCGAACTCTGAGGTTCGCGCGGAGATCTTCCCCCTACCGATCCACGTCCCAACGCCTCGCTGAGAATCTAGGCTAAACGATGAACAACACAAGGGACACAAGATTTATACTGGTTCAGGCCACCGTTGTGGTGTAATACCCTACTCCAGTGTGTGGTGTGGTGGATTGCCTCAGGGGTTGATGATGAACAGTACAAGGGAAGAACAGCCTCGCGAGAGGTGTTCTTGTGGTGGTGGTTTGCTTGAGAAGGATTCGATCCCCTCCTACTATGGTGGCTATCTCTATATATAGAGGCACTGGTCCTCTTCCCAAATATTGAGCGGGAAGGGCGCCAACAACGGCCATTTTGAAGGGGAACATCTAGTACAAGTTATCCTGACTAAAGTTGGTCTTCGGCTGCCAAAGGCACTGGCGATGACGCCGTCTTGGGCTCCACGGTGACCTCCGTCCTGCCGCTCTGCTGGTCTTGGTCTTGTTGCACCGAAATGGTAACCTTTGCTTGATGCCTCGGTACTCCGCGCCTGTGCTTGCCCCCTTTGCACCAAAGAGGAAACAAGGACACTGCACAGGCCGGCGCCCGCCTGGCGCCCGCCTGGTCTCGGTCGTCATGGCTTGCGTCATGAGCACCTCGCGAGGTACCCTTGCCTTGATCTCTCCGCCTCCTCGCGAGCCGGCCTGGCGAGGCCGTTCCTGAGGAAGCCTTCCATCGTCAGCCCCGTGAGGCTTGGCCCCTCGCGAGGGTCTTGAGCTTGAGTTGATGAAGATGGGTCATACTGGGCCACCACTTGAGCCACGCTGCAGGCCGCAGGCAGGCAAGTCTGGGGACCTCGTTCCCAGAAAGCCGACAGTGCCTGGTGATCGACTGCGTCGACACGGCAACGCATTCTCTTTCCCATGGTGATTTGGCTTTCGATCCGAGGTCGGATCTTTTCCAAGGGGGAGGGGATGATGCAGAGCATCCTACGGGCATCACCATGTCAAGAGTTCATTTGGCAAGTGACACGTGCGACATCTACTTCTCATACATAAAGGTGAATCTTCTCCTTTACACGTGTTCACTTGACCCCTTCGAGGATGGCATACTACTTGACACTCCACTTGTGTGCATGCATAGGCATTGCCAGAGCTTCACAAACGTCGAGGAGGAGTGCAAGCGCCAAGGAACAACCACACCATCCGCGAGGGAAGCATGGAAGCGACGACCGAAGAAGACGATGCTGCTGAAGCTACAGCGGCCGGACATCCGGGCCAAGGGCCGGACATCCGGCGCCTGTGCGGCCACGCAGGACCTGCACCAACAGATGCACAAGAGCATCAGCGGCCTGACATCCGGCGCCAACCCCGGACATCCGGCAACTCAGCAAAGCCCGGAGATCTGGCACCCCTCCTGGAAATCTGGCAACGAGTACAGAAGCGATGGCCAACAAACGGCCGGACATCCGGCCCGAGCCCGGACATCCGGCGCCTCCTGAAGCCCCGGATTTGCGGCACCTGCGCGTGCACAGCCAGGCCAAAGGCCCATGTATCCTCCTCCTCATTTACCCCTTAGTGGACTAGCCTATATATACTCCAGCCCTTCCTCTAGCTAGGGTTAGCAAATATCATAGCTCATTCTTAGGTGAGCTTTGCTCCTACCTCTACTCTTGAGAGAGAGAGAGAGAGAGAGACTACCACTCCCATGGAGTTCAAGACCTCCATGTGAGAAGATCCTGCGGGATATCATCAAGAACCCCTTGCGGGAAGATCTGTATAGGATACCATCAAGACCTCCTCTTGGAGATGAACCTTACCTTGTATCTTTCCTTTTGTTGTTCATGTACCTTGTGGATCTTATGTGTTTGATTGTCTAGTGGATGTATTGGACTTGTTCTTTTTCAAGGGATGCGTCAAGTTTGACGCATCAGGATCATAGATAGAATGGGTGGCCAAAAGAAAAGGCCATTGTTGTTAGTACAACCAACCCTACGGCTGCTAGAGCCCTAAAGGATCCACATGCGGATTACTCGCTCTCATCCCACCTATCTACCATACAAATGACTGAGCCACGTTCACGCAATAGGCCAGCCGCTCTCCAATCTTGAGCCTCTAACTCGATATTAACAAGGAGGTCGTCCACCGATGGCAACGCTCCATTGAAAACAATGTCGTTTCGGTGCTTCCACAACATCCATAGCACTAGTGTTATCACCGTCCACGCCTCCTTCCGAAATTGATTCTGGGGGTTGAGTGTTATCCACCAGTCAACTAGTTTTGAATCTGCGGATGGTGTCCACTCCGGCTTACTCCAAGTATTCATGATCTTGGCCCATACCTGTCGTGCTAGAACACATCCGAGAACCAAAGGTTCCAATGTCTCCACTGTCCAGCATCGGTTCCTTGTCGCGAGCCACGTGAAGAACTTGCATGCGGGGGGGGGGGGGGGGGGGCTGCATCTCCATACCTGCACTGCTCCCGCGCTCTCTATTCTTCCCGCAAAGTGGGCGCGATATGCCGATCGCGCCGAAAATTGCCCTGTGCTCTCCCAAGTCCAAACAATGGCATCCTCAATGCCCGGTCGCAGCTCCACATGTTGGGCCAGGTCCACCAGCGCAATGAACTCAAACAGGGCCTGCGTGTCCATGTCCGGGGACATATGATGCCACCATCCAACGGTGAGGGCATGCTTGACTGTGATCTGCCACCCACGTTTCTTTACCATAGCATAGAGGTGTGGCATGATATCCTCAATGCAGCCATCTGAGAGCCACCAGTCTGTCCAAAACCGCGCCATCTCCCCGTCTCCAAGTGTGCACCTTGCCGCTGCCTTGTATATGCCCATCGATTCATCGGATACTTGTATGTTAAAATCACTTCACGGCCGGGTTGAGTCGGTCCTTTGTAACCATGGCCATCTTGCCCTAAGTGCGGAGTTCAGGTAGCGCAAGTTCGGTACACCGAGGCCGCCATGCTCCTTTGGCGTGCAAACCTGGTCCCATGCCACAATGCAGTGTCCTCCATTCACCTCATGCCGGCCTTTCCATAGGAAGCCATTGGACTTATTCTTGAGTGTTTCCCCTTGTGATTTCTCCCCATTCTTCCCCGTGTTCTTCGTGGGATCCCACTCCAAACGTGAAAGATCGGCCTACGCCGGGCTAGCCCCGTATCACTCCCGACTATAGACAGCAAAATAAAAAAATACTAGAAAAAAATAACTTTTTTTATGGAAGATGTTTTGGTGCGTGAGGCTCGTGCCCTTTGCACATCTAAGTAGCTCTCCGAAAAAAACAAAATTGGTGGTATGTGAAACAGTTTACAGTTTATGCTGTTCAGACCAATACTTTTAGATGTTCGAACGCGTTGAAATTTGGTAGACATGCTAACAAAGTCAGTTTTTTATTTTTCTAGTATTTTATTATTTTACTGTTCGCCAAGATCAGATGGGCTCAGGCGCAGAAATGGATATTCGCACAAAAATATCATGCTATGCATCTGAGCATCTGAATAATACAGATACAACAAGCTTACAGGGTGGAAATATACACTATACTATACACACCAACAATACCATCAGTTCCCATTCTATCAATTCGATTAGTTCGGAAACTATTTGGGGAGCGGCAGTACTAACACGATTAAGCTGGGAAAGCAACTGATTGGTGTGAGATTTGGCATGCGCCAATATTTGAGTTACGTATCTTTATGCAACCCAAGAGGATCTGCAAGCGACCGGTATAAGAGAACTAGGCTACTTCTGCATAACATGGTTACTGTGCCCCGATCTTCGAAAATATCCCAGAGAAATTGGGCAGCTTATCAACATGCTTTAGTGCTCGCTCTGCAATTTGCCTTGTCCTAAAGTCACCATGCCTGAAAGCTTCAACCAAGGCTGTACTGACATTTTGGTTTCCCGAGATCTCATAAGCTATTTCATCCGTCCTAAGGATCCTTTCTACGGCCCACACCGCTCTCTGCCTCAGCGCCTCAGTCCGATTCTCACACAACACATCAAGAATTGGTTTGACGCCCTCTGCGTCGCACAGGACCATCACACCTTGATCAATGTCCACCCCATCGTCTAATAATGTGGACAGTGCTGTTAGAGAGGCTTCAACAACTTTCTCATTGTTGTGATCCAAGCAAGCAACCAACTTCTCCACCACCTTCCCTTCCAAGAGACAGAAGCTTTCCCTTGACGAACATATTCCATGATGAACTCTACAGACACCAGTTTCTACAGACTTCTGACTGAGGCATGGAAATATTGAAAAACACAATCCCGTGTTGGGAGGTGGCAGAATCTTCGTTAGATGCTTTGACTGGCCAGATAGATTTCCTAGTGCGGTGGCAGAGACAATCTGGACAGTGTCAAGACCATTCATCTGAAGCAGATCACTAAATAGTGCAGTGAGATTGTATTCACGAGCAACAGCAATGATATCTGGATCATCCTCCAAGATAAATGTGATCCGGGAGACTATCCTAACTAGACCTTCAAGAAAAGGGTTGACGAAACGCCCCCCACGACTCTCCCCTTGTCTGATCATTATCACTTTGGATATTATTGTGGTGAAAGCCCCATCTTCAACAAGACGTCTGGTTAGCACCGAATCCTGCAGAGGAAGATCAGCTACCAGACCAGCAGCTGGTGCTTGCTCTTCAGAAATACCATTGTTATCGGCAATGACTCTAATCAAGCTGCTGAGTTGACTAAAATTTCCACGAAAAGCTTCAGCCAGTTCTTGACCCATACATGGTGATATGTTATTCAAGAGCTTGATGGAAGCCATGCGAACCTCTCTTTGAGGTGCTTCAACAAACTGAATTAAACTGACAGTAGCCCCTGAGCTTTTGATGGCATCAACTATGCCTTGGACAGTTGTAGAAGAACTAGTTAAACCAACAAGCACCTGGAGTAACTTACACTCAGTTGCAGGTCCTGTATTGCTGATGAGATGAAGCAGATTGTGAACAATTTCTTCAGATACCAGTGTCTGCCTGTTGTGGTCAAGTGGAATGGACTGAAAATTTGCACCTGATGCCACAACATTTGCAAGAATTGTTGCTGATACCTCCTTCAACCTCATTGGAAGCTGATTACTGCCAACTGTAAAGAGGTCTGCTATGAGAGGTGGGAGAATACCTGCTTCAATTAGTATCTTCGCACTGACGTCGTAAGATGAAATTTGATTCAGTGCCTTCAGAGCTGCTTCTCTAGCCTCCCTATTCCCACTTTTCATGATATTGACTAGTGCGGAGCCTGCTGTTTGTGCCACAAAGACCTTCACATCATTGGTTAAAACAAGCTCCCCGACATAAGCAGCCATAGATAATTGTGTATCAGCTGAACCTACAAATGCACACAAGAAGGAACTAAGCCCTGAGTACAAAGAAAGAACATTGGAAAATGAATATCAGTCATAACACATTTCTACCGTGCCGGTGACACAATTTTTATACAGTGCACGTGCTAACTAGAAGACACCCATAGTAAGAAAAATCTAATACTTAAGTGAACATATACCAACTGAACCTTGCACATAATAGTTAACCCAATCAACATGAACTGCCCCAACATATTTGTTAGGCGACAGGCTGGTCACGCCCATGACCAAGTCAGCGTGGACGTTGCTCCATGATCATTCCTACGATCGCCACTACACCCATGCATGAGTCCGGGCTCGCTCCCGCATATATATGTACTCTGTATCCTCTTGTATCAATCAATGAAAGCACTCTCAAAGTTTACATGGTATCAGATACGGTTTAGATCCTCTCTCCCCTCTCCATGACGAACTCAGGCGGAACTCCTTCTCAACCCGCCGCCGGCAGCCACACCTCTCCGGCCGCCAACACCCAAACCTTACCTGCTCTACCCACCACCACCGCTCTCTCCATCCCCACCGCCCTCTCCTTCAGCGACACCATCACAGACATTACCCCGTTCATCCCGATCGTCCTCGACCTTAACAGCCACAACTATTATCACTGGCGTCATCTTTTCGAGATCCATCTCGGACGATGCTCTCTCCTCCACCATATCTCCGGTGATGCTCCGCCTGCTCCGGACGATCCACGCTGGCTCAAGGACGACCTCGCCATTATTCAGTGGCTCTACACCCGCATCTCCACCGAGCTGTTCAACCTCGTGGTCACCGACGGCGCCTCCGCTCGCGACATCTGGGCCGAGCTCCGCCGCCTCTTCCAGGACAATCGCGACGCCCGCGTTTCTGCTCTCAACACCGAGCTTCGCACCATCACGCAGGGCGATCGCCCCGTTGGCGTCTTCTGCCAGCGCATCAAAGCCATCGGCGACGAGCTTCGCAAGCTTGGGGAGGTGGTTGCTGATCGAGCGCTTCTCCATGCCCTCATGGGGGGGCTCGACGAACGCTTCTCTCAGCAGGCGACACTGATTCCTCTCCTTCGCCCTCTGCCGACGCTCGTCGAAGCCCGCTCGATGCTGCAGATGGAAGAGCAGAATCAGGCGCGTAAGGCGGGCACCCCTCGCCTCTTTCATGCATCTGCCCGCCCCGCCGCACCCACGCCGGCATCGCTCCCGCCAGCGTCCTCGCCGCAACCGCCGCCCGGCTGGCGCCCAAGTCCTAACTACAAGGGCAAAAACCCCGTGTATCGGCCTCCTCAACAACGCGCATCAGGCGGGGGGGCCCCGCGGTTCCGCCACCAGCACCTCCGGCGCCCCCGCCACCAACGGCTCCGTCGCCTTCTCCTGCACCGTCTTGGCGGCCGTCTCACGATCCCTGGACGGGGCTGGTTCAGGCCTGGCCCATGCCGTGGTCTGCTCCATCGCCCTACGGCGCGCCTCCGGCCTACAGCGGTGCCTGGGCGCCCGGTCTGCGGCCTTCCCCTGGTGCTCCTGGTCTTCTGGGTTCGAGGCCTCCACCGCAGGCGTACACGGCGCTCGCTCCTCTGTACCAATCCGCCGCGGCTCCCACAGCCGCCTCGCTGTACCCCTACGGCGTGCTCTCTCCATCAAGCTGGGACCCTGCTGCGGCGCCTTCATCGTCGACTACGCCGCCGTACCAGCCTCCCACTGGACCTGCACCGACAATGACCACACCGACATGGGATCAAGCTGCCTTCCTCGCGGCCATGAACTCTCTTACCACCCAAGACCAAGGTACCGAGTGGATTTTCGATTCTGGTGCATCCTCGCATATGTCTGCATCTACGAGTACGCTTTCTTCCATTCATCCATCCGTTCTATACCCCTCTATCACCATCGGCAATGGTTCTTCCATCCCTGTATCCTGCATTGGTACTTCTGCACTTTCTTCCTCTCGCTCGCCCCTTTTTCTCCGTGAAGTACTAGTTGCTCCTGCCTTAATTAAAAATCTTATTTCTGTTAGACGCTTCACCACTGATAACCTTGTCTCTGTTGAGTTTGATCCATTTGGGTTGTCCGTGAAGGATCTTCGCAGCAAGGAGGTGATCGTTCGGTTCAATAGCTCGGGGGACCTCTACACAATCCGCGGCAACCCACCTGCTGCCTCACCTCATGCCCTACTCGCCTCCGTCACGCTCTGGCATCGCCGCTTCGGCCATCCCAACACAACCACGACGTCGAGTAACAATTCCAGCTTCCGCATGATCGCGACTCCTATGATGCTTCTTTATGCACTGCTTGTCAGATAGGCAAGCATGTTAGGCTACCGTTTAGCTCTTCTACTACCACTAGTTCGTTTCCCTTCAAGTTGTTGCACTGTGATTTGTGGACCTCTCCTATCCCTAGTATTTCTGGTTTCAAATACTATCTTGTAATGCTTGATGACTACTCCCATTATGTATGGAGTTTCCCTATTCGCTCTAAGTCAGATGTGCATGGTCTTTTTGTTAATTTTCAACGCTACGTTGCCTCTCATTTCTCCCTCCCATTCGTTTTCTCCAGTGTGACAACGGGCACGAGTTCGACAATACACGAAACCGTGATTTCTTTCTTGCCCATGGTGTTCTCCTCCGCTTCTCCTGCCCTTATACTTCCCCCTAAAATGGCAAAGCTGAACGCTCCCTCCGCACCATCAATGATATACTTCGCACTCTTCTCATCCAAGCCTCAATGCCTCCTACCTATTGGGTTGAAGCTCTACGCCATGCCACACATCTCCTCAACATTTGTCCCACCAAGAGTTGCCCTCGCTTCACGCCCTACGATTCTCTCTTTCTGGCCTCTCCCTCTTATGACGATCTCCGCGTTTTTGGCTGTCTTTGTTTCCCTAATATGGCCGCCACCACTACGAACAAGCTCTCTCCTCGCTCTCTTCCCTGCGTCTCTCTTGGTTTTTCTGATTCCCACAAAGGGTACAGATGTCTCGATCCTCAAACCGGTCGCGTGATCATTTCTCGCCACGTAACATTTGACGAGCACATTTTTCCCTTTGCCACTCGTCCCACACCTGATCTTTCTTCCCCTCTCTCCGCGCCTCACCACACACCACCCGCCAAACCAGTTCCGATCGACGTGCATGCCGTGCATGGCTCTGTTCACGTCCAACCAATCCCCACGCCACCCTTCTCGGCCCACATGCATGCAGATCTCTCGCGCCCACCTACGCCACCTGCCCAACCGCATGCAGCCCACTCAGGCTCACCTGCTCCACCCACCCCATCTTCGCCCGCCACTCAGCCGCATGCAGACCAATCCGGCTGCGCCACTCCACCCCCCGCCCCTCGTCAACCTGCCTCTCCCATGTCCTCTCTTTCTTCCGCCGACTCCTACCCTAGCCAGGACACCTCACCAGCCACAGCTCTCTCATCGCCGGCGTCCTCGCCACCTTTGCCTCCTCGTGCTGTTCCTGTTCCTGTACCACACAACAACCACACCATGCGTACCCGTAGTAAGTCCGGTTTTGGCTTTCCGGTGGATCGTCTCAACTTGCACGCTTCCGCTTCATCCATTTCTCCTGTGCCCGTGTCCTACAAGGCTGCCCTCCTTGATCCCAACTGGTTCCACGCCATGAAGGAGGAATACGATGCTCTCATTCTCAACAACACCTGGTCTCTGGTTCCTCGCCCCTCTGGTGCAAATATAGTCTCTGGAAAATGGGTTTTTCGTCACAAATTCCATTTTGACGGTTCTCTCTCGCGATACAAGGCTCGTTGGGTGTGTCGCGGTGACTCTCAACAACCCGGCATTGACTATGATGAAACATTCTCTCCCGTCGTTAAACCAAGCACCATTAGAGTTGTCCTCAGCCTAGCTGTCTCCTCTTCCTGGCCTATCCATCAGTTAGATGTGAAAAACGCTTTTCTCCATGGCAGCCTCGCCGAGACCGTGTATTGCCGCCAGCCTCTCGGTTTTGCTAACTCTTCCTTTCCTGATCATGTATGCCTTCTTCAGAAATCCCTCTACGGCCTAAAGCAGGCGCCTCGTGCCTGGTTTCAGCGGTTCGCTTCCTTTCTCCACACCATTGGGTTCGTCCCTTCCCGCTCTGATTCTTCGCTCTTTGTTTTTCACTCCTCCTCCCATACTGCCTACTTACTCCTCTATGTAGATGATATAGTTTTGACTGCCTCCTCTGACTCCTTTCTTCACCACATCATCTCCTCCCTTCACAAAGAATTCTCCATGACGGACCTTGGTTCCCTTCACCACTTTCTCGGTGTTACTGTCTCTCGCTCCTCCTCGGGTCTCTTTCTTTCTCAACGCCAGTACGCCGTCGATCTTCTCTCTAAAGCTGGTATGCTCGAGTGTCACCCCTCTCGCACCCCAGCAGACACTGGTTCTAAACTTTCTTCTGATGGTGACCCTGTCCCCGACCCCACCTACTATCGCAGTATTACCGGTGCTCTGCAATATATGACCCTCACTCGCCCCGATCTTGCCTACTCCGTTCAGCAAGCATGTCTCTTTATGCATGATCCCCGCCTGCCTCATCTCAACCACGTCAGACGTATTCTGCGCTATCTCAAGGGCACTCTCGATCATGGCCTCACAATCACCACTTCCTCCCCCGCTTCCCTTACAGCGTACTCTAATGCAGACTGGGCGGGGTGCCCAGATACTCGACGGTCTACCTCTGGTTACTGCGTGTACTTGGGTGATAACTTGGTTTCTTGGTCCTCGAAACGGCAGCTCACGGTCTCTCGGTCTTCTACTGAAGCAGAATATCGCTCGGTTGCTCATACTGTGGCGGAAACAGTTTGGCTGCGTCAGCTTCTTGGCGAGCTTCATCGACCCATTCAGCAAGCGACGATCGTTTTTTGTGATAATGTTTCAGCAGTGTACTTGTCATGTAATCCTGTCCAGCACCGTCGAACCAAGCACATAGAGATTGACATACACTTTGTAAGGGAGAAGGTAGCTCTAGGTGAGGTCCGTGTTCTCCATGTTCCTACCAGCGCCCAATTTGCGGATATCTTCACCAAGGGACTACCGACAGCTTCGTTCTGCGACATCCGATCCAGTCTCAACGTCGTCGAACCCGCCGCTGACACTGCGGGGGGGTGTTAGGCGACAGGCTGGTCACGCCCATGACCAAGTCAGCGTGGACGTTGCTCCACGATCATTCCCACGATCGCCACTACACCCATGCATGAGTCCGGGCTCGCTCCCGCATATATATGTACTCTGTATCCTCTTGTATCAATCAATGAAAGCACTCTCAAAGTTTACAATATTGATGTTAGAGGGCGAATTCTTATCCATGCACTGAAGTAATACCACAATGACAAAGCTATATACAAGTGAACTGAAATAATCTGTTCGAAATAGTTCATCTTAGGCATGCAGCAATCCCATGATTAATTACCTCCATCTTGAAATAAATTTGAATTCTGCAGCTAGGCGGCTGGGTAATGCATCGCATCCTAATGTATATAATTACTCTCTTTTTATCTTATGAGTCTAGTTCCTCATATGTTATGATTTTCTGCTTTATGTATTTGATGAAGTATTTTTATTACTATGGTAACAAAAAGTGGTGATGTTATGGCGCTGCTAGAAGGAGGGCGCGAGAGGGCCGGCCGGGGGCCTTTTTGCCCACGGCCGGGCAAGAGGGAAGGGATTTCCGTCTTAATTCTTGCTTGATAGATTGATACATCTCCTCTCTTTATATAGAGAGGTTTACTTGACTCCCAAGCAAGGCTTACTTGACCCCTAAGCAAGGGACCCTTATCTCTAATTAACCCTAAGACTAATGGGCCCATTAGGCCCATTACGTACTCTAACACTACACCCCACCTGAACATGCAGCTTGTCCTCGAGCTGCAGCCTAACCAACTTATAACCATGACTCGACGCAACACAAACCTAACACCTAAAAACAAGCCTTTTACATCTCGGCTTGTTTTATTACTCTCAACCTGAAATGGACTGGGACGCTTTAATTTGGACCCCTTAACAAAAAGTGGACACCATCCGCACGTCGGACATGCACGTGTACAGCCACCTGGATCCCATGGACACCACCTGGACAAAAGGAGTGCATGTGTATGACCACCTGGAAGTGGTCGCAAGAGTGACCAGCAGAGGCGCCCTCGCGGCGGCCGGTGGCGGAATGCAGTGGTGCTACGCGGTGCGCTGCTGTCGGTGACACCATGCCTTCTCCCTGCCGGACGGCTGTTGGTTTGCACCGCACAGGAAAGAGTGGAGGGCTTGCGATGGAGAATGACGAGGAGGGGTGCGCCCCCCTAACCGCCGACGTCGCAGACTTTGAGGTCGCTGCCCGTGGGGGAAACCGCATGCCCAAGATCCCCGACGCAGCGGATGAGATCGAGGTCCTTTGCGCAGCGAAGGGCAACTTGAAGGAGCGGCAGCTGCAGACCACGCATCTCCCGCACACGCCGACGCGCTAGGAGGCCGCGCGCAGCAGCCTGCAGCCTCACCGCCGCCGACACGTGGCGGGTAGCGATCCAAGACGAAAACGGTGACGGCGACGGCGGGGACTGGACTTGGTGAAGCGGGACTCCCGCCGGTGCGGTCGATACGGGACCGGAGCTGACCGGCGGTGGCTGCTGCAACTGCAGCGGCTGCTGTGGCGGAGCGCCGGGCGTGGCGGAGGCCGCCAGGAGCGGCGGCTGCCACTGCAGCCAGGGCTGGGCGGTGGTGGCGATGGATGGCAGCTGCAGCGGCTGCTGCAGTGGCCCGGCGAGCGCGGTGAAGGCCGCCTGGTGCGGCAGCTGCCACGGCAGCCACAGCGACACGGGGGCGGCGATGGGCGTTGGAGGCGCGGCGGGAGCCAGCGCCGGCCACTGTGGCCACTGTGGGGCGGCGGCGGGCGGCGGCGGCAGCTGCAGCTGGGGCTGCAACGTCCCAGCGAACTCCGCGGAGGGCCCTGGATGCGGCAAGTACCATGGCAGGGCCGGCGGCCCGGTGGCGGCAGTCGGCAACAGGGGCGGCGCCGGCCCGTAGGGGCTGGCCAGGTACAGCCGGATCCCCTAGATGGCTGTGACGAGGTCGTTGAGGACCCCAGTGATCTCCTCCGGGGTGTAGGCGGTGGCCGGTGGTGCGGTGGAGGGCGCCGGCATCTGGGTGGTGGCGGCGCCGGAGGATGCGACCAGCGGCGCGGACGGGGAGGGCAGCGGCGCGGTGGTGATGGTCGGCAGCGGAAGCGACGGGGTGGGCGGCGGCGAAGACATGATCGGAACTGAGCTACCGGATACCAAATTGTTATGGCGCTGCTAGAAGGAGGGCGCGAGAGGGCCGGCCAGGGGCCTTTTTGCCCACGGCCGGGCAAGAGGGAAGGGATTTCCTTTTTAATTCTTGCTTGATTAGATTGATACATCTCCTCTCCTTATATAGAGAGGTTTACTTGACTCCCAAGCAAGGCTTACTTGACCCCTAAGCAATCGACCCTTATCTCTAATTAACCCTAAGACTAATGGGCCCATTAGGCCCATTACGTACTCTAACAGGTGAGAAACGACTATTCAATATGGGTGGTGAGATAAAAGAGCAATAAA
Organism: Triticum aestivum; assembly: GCF_018294505.1. Taxonomy (NCBI): domain Eukaryota; kingdom Viridiplantae; phylum Streptophyta; class Magnoliopsida; order Poales; family Poaceae; genus Triticum; species Triticum aestivum. Next base: position 158,928,701 of record NC_057807.1, read on the forward strand.
ACAGGAATACAGGAAAGCAAAACACAGATGAGAAGCTAATTAATGAGAATATCGCCAGGGGGTAGCACATATCACTGTCATTCAGTAGTTTAATGGCAATGGCAACATACACTACCTCTTTTTTCAAGATAAGGAAATTGTATAAATAATACCTTCAAGAAGAAGCCTAAGAAGGGGTTGCAGTCTACCGTTTTCCGCCATCTGTCTAACATTTTTTTCACAGCTCTCCAAATTCACAAGTGTCTTATCAGCCCTATCAACTGTCAACAGGTTTTCTATTTTACTACTTGACAAGCCAACAAGTATAAGTATGGCCCCAGGAACGCTCCCAATTTTTTCTGAAAGAGGTTTATATTGTGAAAGTTCATATAACAGAGATGCAGCCTGTTCTTTCTCTTGGACGTGACCATGAGATAAGAACTTCACTATTGTGCGAATATTGTCCCCGGCAGCAATCTCATCCTGTGAAAAAAATTCTGGGATATTAGAAACACAAGATTGGTGACAAATTTAAAACTATGGAAACTAGATTCATAAAAAAAGCACCTTGTTATCATTGTCATCTTTAGCTACAAAGCAAAGACTTTCCAATGCCTTTTGCCGTACTTTTGTACTGCTATTCTTCAACAGCTCAGAAATTAAGCTTATCAAGCCAAGCTTCCTCACTACATGTCTGCTGGATCTACTTCTCTGACATATCTCCACAACATATTCAAGTGCTTGCAAAGTATCATGTTCTGAATTCTCGGAAGTTAAGGATTTACGGGCTACATCAAGTTTAGCTGCCTCATTCCTATGCATCCATTCATCAATAGTGTTTCTCAGAGCAATGCTTGGATTCAACTCAGTGCTGCTGAGCTCCTTCCTAGTAATAGGGCAGACAAGGCTCCTCCCACTGCTATCAGATTCCTTGAACCACTTCAAAATGGCTTCTCGTTCAAATGTAGCACCACTCTCTAAAGTGACAGGATCCCGCATAATTTGTTTTGTGAGTGGACAAAGAAATGATTCATAAATAGGCTCAACGCGCAAGCTGTCAGTGGACGAATCATAATGACCATCTTGAACGTCTGCCATCACACCACGGCACTGCATACAAATACATACAAATACAGAGGGAAGAAATCAGAGATATATATAGTAGGTTCATAAGAGACAGACTAGCAATGAAAGACATGCAACAATTGGAAAGGATTACTACGAGCGTGCAAAAGATATCGAGATCGTCACCCTAAAGCCCAGGAAATGCCAGACATACTCAAAAGTTGCTGCAAAACATTCGATATTAGGTATATATATTTCTCATGTGAATATATTGCACTCAGAACCCCAAGTTCAATAATCATTTTTCTATACTAGTAAGAAATCAAACCAAACCTACTACTAACACCGATTACATATACCTAAATTGGCACCACTTCCATCACATACCGATGCTAGTGGGACGGATTTTACCTCAAATCCACGAGTAATAGGAAAGTGAAGCGCACTTAGTGGAGGCAGCGGCCGGGGAGCACCTGCTGAGAGCAGTATTGTTAAAGCGGGGATTAGCAGGAGGTAGCGACGACGGACGTTCACAGGACCACCGAAGACAGGGCGCGTACCTCGGAGAGGAATTAGGAGACGCGGTATTGGTCGCTCAACGGAGAGCAAATACGACCGGCCACAGCAATTCACACGACTGCGGCGGCACTACCCAGCCATGGCGGTGGGGAGGAGAAGCAGATCGATATGGCGGAGGGGTCCGGGTGGAAGATCTGCTGGGGGGAGAAACTACGAGACGGCGGAGGCGGACCAGTAGGGGAGAGGGGAGCGGAAGGGAGAGATACTTCTCGGCGACGGGTGCTACTGGCTAGTCAGCTAGCCTGCTGCGAGTGGGCGAGCGAAGCCGCACAGGAGGGCGCGGTATCAACCGCTCGTTTCTATGCAACACCTTCTATTTCTAGCTATGGACTGTGCAAAGCGGGGTGGGTTTGCGGGTTACAGCTTATCAGAAGTAATATATATATATGCCGCTACTGTAATTTCTGGCCCGTCAGCGCTCGTCATGATGAATGCCAAGCATGTATGCCGCTACTGTAATTTTAGTAGAGGCCGTTGCACAGCGCCCGTATTTGCTAGCAATTAAACAGTGCCAGCTCACGTATACTGGTAGGCAGAGCAGTGCGTGCACACCTGTCTAGCGCGGGCATGACACTGTCACATGCACACGTCTGGGTTTGACTCCGTCAACATGTGCCAACACAGGAGCCGTTTGAGTCGAACTTTGGGCATCCAGCTGTTGCCATCGCCTCTAGGAGAGATTCTTGTGCATCACAGCCAGACCCATCTCAGATACACTCGCCATGGCTTCATCTTCTTCCTCAGTCCGTTCCAGGTATAGGCGATAGCTCCTGCCGCCCATCATGTAACCAGACTGCGGCGAGGTTCAAGTGGATACAATATCAGCGGGATACCAGGCCCCGACCTTATTCCAGCACATTGGTAGGAAAGAAATCCTGCAAATTAAGTGATATACCAATGACAGGAATGCATTGTCTCGACGTATCAGCCAAACAAAAAAATCAACCAAAACACAAAGAACCTTCTCGTTTCTCATAGCGTACACAGCCACTCCAAATGATTTACCAACAACAACGACACTAGTGATTCAGACAGTCATAGTTTTACTAAAATTCTGAACAGATGCTAGCAGTCCGACAACCACAGAAACACAGATACATGCACAGTATTTTTCAGGCAACGAACATCTAATTTTTCAGTCTGAAGTTCGATTTTTCAAACATTAAATCCAAATGAAATCAGTCGTTGAAATCCGCTTTGGGTGGGTTGGTGCAGGTGTTCCTTCTGTGGCCCCTCAGGCTGCACCTAGAGCAGCGAGGTGGCTTCTTGGGCGCCTTTGGAAGATAACCACGTTGTGGACATCAGGACATGTATTACTTTTGTGAGCTTGCCCCTTGCATATTGAACAGAACCTAATCCTTTTAGCTGGCTGCTCGTATGGCGCTTTTGTCGCGTCTTGTGGTAGCGCGCCCTGCTGGTCTCTTCTTTGATGGTGCTGCAGAACTATCTGAACATTGCGAGGCACTTTGCATCTGATTCGTTGGACCAAAATGTTGCTTGTGTGCTACAGCTGAACAAGCAGAATCACCTGCCATCTCTCTGTCGGACAACCCCATATCGTCACGTATGGCAGCCACTGGCTCCAGTACTGTTCACGCATTTCTTAGTTGGTCCATTGCAAGAGTATATGCATCCACATTGCTGTCATCCAGTCTAACAATTTCAAGGCAAAGCATATGCAGATTGTTACGTCGCCGCGAGGAGTATTTGAGAGGACCCTGGTCCTTCTAGTAGCGCCAGAAACTCTGGTGGGAGTATATCCCTTGCATCCCTTGTCCAACGTTTCAGCAAGTGTTTTGTTGGAACCTCTTCCGGCCAAGCCGGATCATCACCTGAGAACAAAATAGTGAAATCTCAAAATGTATCCTCTTTTCTCTTGTGTTGTTCGGTAATAATTCATTTGACATGCATAACAGAACAACAAGAATGTGATACCTTTAGTGCATGGTTGCACACCATGCCGAAATGCTCAAACATTCCACGCTCACACTTGAATTCATCAGCAAGCTTATTCACCTGAACAAGGAATTCATTTTTACACCACTTGTCCTAGGAATCCTTCTTTACATGCCTGGCTATGTATTCGCGACGAGGCACAAATTCAATTAGAATATATGACCCACCCTCATATAGCGTCTCACCAAACTTTTCAAACATAGTCATCGTGTGAATTTTGGATGCATGTATTCCTTGTTCAGGTTTGAGCAAATGTTTGCAGTTTTCACTCTGCTGCGTGCTGATCATTTTGGCAGAGAAAACATCCATGAAATAAGGTTTAGAACACTTCATCCGGACCTTGTATATTTGGGTGCGAAATGTGTTTTGTTGTAGAGCTTCTCAAGCATAAACGCCCAACCATCCTCAAACTCTCTCACTAATCATGTGATGCACCAACTTGTTGAACTCCTGTTTTGAATTCACTACCCTTGCCTAGCAGCGGCCAAAGGCACTCGTTTGCTTTTTCAACACATGCCATTTGCACCATCGATGGGCTATCTCCGGCATGACATTTGCTATGGCAACCTCCATTCAAAAGTTTGGTCTGAAACCAATAGTTTTTGTCAAAACAGACCGGGGGGGGGGGGGGGCTGTAATGAAAGGTTTCAGTACAAGATGAATATTCAGAGGTAAACGGCGACAATGTTTTTACTTGTAAGGATTGTGCGTGGCTGTGGAGCTCCCCTATCATCTGTAAATATCCACTTGAAAGTGTTGATTTTTCTAAAGCATGCCGCTTGGTCTTTTTGTTGGTGTCCATAATCACTTCCAAATCATTATTTTTGGTGGGGTCCTGATAAGCGACCAGAAAATCGACACTTTCAAGTGGATATTTACAGAATTTTCCACTTGCCCGGTACAATCCTTAAAAAATGATGCAAAATCACAGCGAATCCTAAGAGCATGATCTACCAGGGAGCTAACTAACTGAAAATTCTAGGATCAAGCTAGCATCACTGGCCTCAGAGAAAAAACAATTTGTTCATGAGTGTGTGGTTGTTACCGACGAGTCCAGCAGGAGCCCTTTGAGTTATTGATCCTCTACAACAGCTGCATTGGTGGTATCCTATGGGGCCATGTCATTTGAGTCACCAACCACCTCACTAACATTATCCTCCAACTCTGGAACTGCCCTTCGCCACCACTGCCTGCCATGGGATCGGAAGAGATCAAATCCGTGGAGCGCCCACAAGCTTCATGGATGGAAGCAACCACGGACTCCACGGCATCGATTCCACCCCCAAAATATCACCAGCATCCACCCTAGGAACCAATCTGCAAGACATCAATGATTATCATCCAGTCAGATCCAACAACAAGGGACAGGGGAAGAAGTCAAAAAAAGATTTGCAGCAAAATCAAGAAAGCAAAGACAACGACACATAAACTTGCAAAGAATAAGAGCAAGAGGCACAAAATTTGGCAGACATGGTAGTTCTTTTACCCTGATTCTGCTTCCTCAAGAAGAATTCCAGGCCGTCCATGGCGAACCGCCGCTTGACCAGCTACCAGGCGAAGGCGATGAATGGTCTAACCGGGAAAAAATAAAATAAGCACCTGCAGCGTCAGATGGGCCCATCAAACTGAAAATTAATTTCGCAACAGCCCAACCTACTGTCAGCTACATGTGCGATTTTCAAAGTAGCCCAGCAGGCACATGAGGTGCATGCGTAACCATGTGTACTTGAGGCCCACGTACAATGATAGCACCCCAGCCCATGGCACTGGTGTATTCCATCTTAACAGCCAGCCTATACAAGCGATGAAACATACCAGCACACATCGCGGTGCTATACTAGACGGCGCCAGATTCCGGCCTGCAGGTAGCTCAGCCACCAAAACGCCACTCTCGTTATGCAACACTTTATTTATTAGGTTATAGATCCACCTTGTTTTGGTATGTGTGATGCTACTCATATTATGACTAACTAGGTATGTTATCACATGTCTTTTTTTCTTCACTAATTATTTGTCACATCATCTATTTTGTTTAGATATGTGTGATGTTATCATCTATGTTATTCTCATTGTGGCTAGTCTAATCTTTGTAAGACCGATAATGACATCTCAGGTTCACCACGTTTATCATCTTCACCTCATGATAAATCTTAGCTATCCAATGAAGCTTCTACAAAAAATATCTATTTAGGTCCCATGACAAGGAGTTGTGCCTGAAGGAAATATGCCCTAGAGGCAATAATAAAGTTATTATTTATTTCCTCATATCATGATAAATGTTTATTATTCATGCTAGAATTGTATTAACCGAAAACATGATACATGTGTGAATACATAGACAAACATATAGTCACTAGTATGCCTCTACTTGACTAGCTCATTAATCAAAGATGGTTATGTTTCCTAACCATGGACATGTGTTTTCATTTGATTAATGTGATCACATCATTAGGAGAATGATGTGATTGACATGACCCATTCCGTTAGCCTAGCACTTGATCGTTTAGTATATTGCTATTGCTTTCTTCATGACTTATACATGTTCCTGTAACTATGAGAATTATGCAACTCCCGTTTACCGGAGGAACACTTTGGGCACTACCAAACGTCACAACATAACTGGGTGATTATAAAGGAGTACTACAGGTGTCTCTGAAGGTACATGTTGAGTTGGCGTATTTCGAGATTAGGTTTTGTCACTCCGATTGTCGGAGAGGTATCTCTGGGCCCTCTCGGTAATGCACATCACTATAAGCCTTGCAAGCAATGTGACCAATGAGTTGGTTACGGGATGATGCATTACGTAACTAGTAAAGAGACTTGCCGGTAATGAGATTGAACTAGGTATTGGATACCGACGATCGAATCTCGGGCAAGTAACATACCGATGACAAAGGGAACAACGTATGTTGTTATGCGGTTTGACCGATAAAGATCTTCATAGAATATGTAGGAACCAATATGGGCATCCAGGTTCCGCTATTGGTTATTGACCGAGAATAGTTCTAGGTCATGTCTACATAGTTCTCGAACCTGTAGGGTCCGCACGCTTAACATTACGATGACAGTTTTATTATGAGTTTATAAGTTTTGATGTACCGAAGTTTGTTCGGAGTCCCGAATATGATCACGGACATGACGAGGAGTCTCGAAATGGTCGAGACATAAAGATTGATATATTGGACGACTATATTCGGACACCGGAAGTGTTCCGAGTGATTTCGGAGAAAACCGGAGTGCCGGAGGGTTACCGGAACCCCCCTCGAGAGTAATGGGCCTTATGGGCCTTAGAGGGGAAGAGAGAGGGGCGGCCAGGGTGGGCCGCACGCCCCCTCTCCCTCTGGTCCGAATTGGACCAGGAGGGGGGCGGCGCCCCCCTCTTTCCTTCCCCCTCTCCCCCTTCCTTCCCCCTCCTAGTAGGAGTAGGAAAGGAGGAGTCCTACTCCTACTAGGAGGAGGATTCCTCCTCCTTGGGTGGGTTGGTGCAGGTGTTCCTTCCGTGGCCCCTCAGGCTGCACCTAGAGCAGCGAGGTGGCTTCTTGGGCGCCTTTGGAAGATAACCACGTTGTGGACATCAGGACATGTATTACTTTTGTGAGCTTGCCCCTTGCATATTGAACAGAACCTAATCCTTTTAGCTGGCTGTTCGTATGGCACTTTTGTCGCGTCTTGTGGTAGCGCGCCCTGCTGGTCTCTTCTTTGATGGTGCTGCAGAACTATCTGAACATTGCGAGGCACTTTGCATCTGATTCGTTGGACCAAAATGTTGCTTGTGTGCTACAGCTGAACAAGCAGAATCACCTGCCATCTCTCTGTCGGACAACCCCATATCGTCACGTATGGCAGCCACTGGCTCCAGTACTGTTCACGCATTTCTTAGTTGGTCCATTGCAAGAGTATATGCATCCACATTGCTGTCATCCAGTCTAACAATTTCAAGGCAAAGCATATGCAGATTGTTACGTCGCCGCGAGGAGTATTTGAGAGGACCCTGGTCCTTCTAGTAGCGCCAGAAACTCTGGTGGGAGTATATCCCTTGCATCCCTTGTCCAACATTTCAGCAAGTGTTTTGTTGGAACCTCTTCCGGCCAAGCCGGATCATCACCTGAGAACAAAATAGTGAAATCTCAAAATGTATCCTCTTTTCTTGTGTTGTTCGGTAATAATTCATTTGACATGCATAACAGAACAACAAGAATGTGATACCTTTAGTGCATGGTTGCACACCATGCCGAAATGCTCAAACATTCCACGCTCACACTTGAATTCATCAGCAAGCTTATTCACCTGAACAAGGAATTCATTTTTACACCACTTGTCCTAGGAATCCTTCTTTACATGCCTGGCTATGTATTCGCGACGAGGCACAAATTCAATTAGAATATATGACCCACCCTCATATAGCGTCTCACCAAACTTTTCAAACATAGTCATCGTGTGAATTTTGGATGCATGTATTCCTTGTTCAGGTTTGAGCAAATGTTTGCAGTTTTCACTCTGCTGCGTGCTGGTCATTTTGGCAGAGAAAACATCCATGAAATAAGGTTTAGAACACTTCATCCGGACCTTGTATATTTGGGTGCGAAATGTGTTTTGTTGTAGAGCTTCTCAAGCATAAACGCCCAACCATCCTCAAACTCTCTCACTAATCATGTGATGCACCAACTTGTTGAACTCCTGTTTTGAATTCACTACCCTTGCCTAGCAGCGGCCAAAGGCACTCGTTTGCTTTTTCAACACATGCCATTTGCACCATCGATGGGCTATCTCCGGCATGACATTTGCTATGGCAACCTCCATTCAAAAGTTTGGTCTGAAACCAATAGTCTTTGTCAAAACAGACCGGGGGGGGGGGGGGCTGTAATGAAAGGTTTCAGTACAAGATGAATATTCAGAGGACGGCGACAATGTTTTTACTTGTAAGGATTGTGCGTGGCTGTGGAGCTCCCCTATCATCTGTAAATATCCACTTGAAAGTGTTGATTTTTCTAAAGCATGCCGCTTGGTCTTTTTGTTGGTGTCCATAATCACTTCCAAATCATTATTTTTGGTGGGGTCCTGATAAGCGACCAGAAAATCGACACTTTCAAGTGGATATTTACAGAATTTTCCACTTGCCCGGTACAATCCTTAAAAAAATGATGCAAAATCACAGCGAATCCTAAGAGCATGATCTACCAGGGAGCTAACTAACTGAAAATTCTAGGATCAAGCTAGCATCACCGGCCTCAGAGAAAAAACAATTTGTTCATGAGTGTGTGGTTGTTACCGACGAGTCCAGCAGGAGCCCTTTGAGTTGTTGATCCTCTACAACAGCTGCATTGGTGGTATCCTATGGGGCCATGTCATTTGAGTCACCAACCACCTCACTAACATTATCCTCCAACTCTGGAACTGCCCTTCGCCACCACTGCCTGCCATGGGATCGAAAGAGATCAAATCCGTGGAGCGCCACAAGCTTCATGGATGGAAGCAACCACGGACTCCACGGCATCGATTCCACCCCCAAAATATCACCAGCATCCACCCTAGGAACCAATCTGCAAGACATCAATGATTATCATCCAGTCAGATCCAACAACAAGGGACAGGGGAAGAAGTCAAAAAAAGATTTGCAGCAAAATCAAGAAAGCAAAGACAACGACACATAAACTTGCAAAGAATAAGAGCAAGAGGCACAAAATTTGGCAGACATGGTAGTTCTTTTACCCTGATTCTGCTTCCTCAAGAAGAATTCCAGGCCGTCCATGGCAGACCGCCGCTTGACCAGCTACCAGGCGAAGGCGATGAATGGTCTAACCGGGAAAAAATAAAATAAGCACCTGCAGCGTCAGATGGGCCCATCAAACTGAAAATTAATTTCGCAACAGCCCAACCTACTGTCAGCTACATGTGCGATTTTCAAAGTAGCCCAGCAGGCACATGAGGTGCATGCGTAACCATGTGTACTTGAGGCCCACGTACAATGATAGCACCCCAGCCCATGGCACTGGTGTATTCCATCTTAACAGCCAGCCTATACAAGCGATGAAACATACCAGCACACATCGCGGTGCTATACTAGACGGCGCCAGATTCCGGCCTGCAGGTAGCTCGGCCACCAAAACGCCACTCTCGTTATGCAACACTTTATTTATTAGGTTATAGATCCACCTTGTTTTGGTATGTGTGATGCTACTCATATTATGACTAACTAGGTATGTCATCACATGTCTTTTTTTCTTCATTAATTATTTGTCACATCATCTATTTTGTTTAGATATGTGTGATGTTATCATCTATGTTACTCTCATTGTGGCTAGTCTAATCTTTGTAAGACCGATAATGATATCTCAGGTTCACCACGTTTATCATCTTCACCTCATGATAAATCTCAGCTATCCAATGAAGCTTCTACAAAAAATATCTATTTAGGTCCCATGACAAGGAGTTGTGCCTGAAGGAAATATGCCCTAGAGGCAATAATAAAGTTATTATTTATTTCCTCATATCATGATAAATGTTTATTATTCATGCTAGAATTGTATTAACCGAAAACATGATACATGTGTGAATACATAGACAAACATATAGTCACTAGTATGCCTCTACTTGACTAGCTCATTAATCAAAGATGGTTATGTTTCCTAACCATGGACATGTGTTGTCATTTGATTAATGTGATCACATCATTAGGAGAATGATGTGATTGACATGACCCATTCCGTTAGCCTAGCACTTGATCGTTTAGTATATTGCTATTGCTTTCTTCATGACTTATACATGTTCCTGTAACTATGAGAATTATGCAACTCCCGTTTACCGGAGGAACACTTTGGGCACTACCAAACGTCACAACATAACTGGGTGATTATAAAGGAGTACTACAGGTGTCTCTGAAGGTACATGTTGAGTTGGCGTATTTCGAGATTAGGTTTTGTCACTCCGATTGTCGGAGAGGTATCTCTGGGCCCTCTCGGTAATGCACATCACTATAAGCCTTGCAAGCAATGTGACCAATGAGTTGGTTACGGGATGATGCATTACGTAACTAGTAAAGAGACTTGCCGGTAATGAGATTGAACTAGGTATTGGATACCGACGATCGAATCTCGGGCAAGTAACATACCGATGACAAAGGGAACAACGTATGTTGTTATGCGGTTTGACCGATAAAGATCTTCATAGAATATGTAGGAACCAATATGGGCATCCAGGTTCCGCTATTGGTTATTGACCGAGAATAGTTCTAGGTCATGTCTACATAGTTCTCGAACCTGTAGGGTCCGCACGCTTAACGTTACGATGACAGTTTTATTATGAGTTTATAAGTTTTGATGTACCGAAGTTTGTTCGGAGTCCCGAATGTGATCACGGACATGACGAGGAGTCTCGAAATGGTCGAGACATAAAGATTGATATATTGGACGACTATATTCGGACACCGGAAGTGTTCCGAGTGATTTCGGAGAAAACCGGAGAGCCGGAGGGTTAGCGGACCCCCCCCCCCCGGAGAGTAATGGGCCTTATGGGCCTTAGAAGGGAAGAGAGAGGGGCGGCCAGGGTGGGCCGCACGCCCCCTCTCCCTCTGGTCCGAATTGGACTAGGAGGGGGGGCGGCGCCCCCCTCTTTCCTTCCCCCTCTCCCCCTTCCTTCCCCTTCCTAGTAGGAGTAGGAAAGGAGGAGTCCTACTCCTACTAGGAGGAGGATTCCTCCTCCTTGGCGCGCCCCAAGGGCCGGCCGGCCTCCCCCCTTGCTCCTTTATATACGGGGGCAGGGGCACCCCATAGATACACAAGTTGATCTACGGATCGTTCCTTAGCCGTGTGCGGTGCCCCCCTCCACCATATTCCACCTCGGTCATATCATCATGGAGTGTAGGCGAAGCCCTGCGCCGGTAGAACATCATCATCGTCACCACGCCGTCGTGCTGGCGGAACTCATCTCCGGAGCTTTGCTGGATCGGAGCCCGGAGATCGTCATCGAGCTGAACGTGTGCTGAACTCGGAGGTGCCGTACGTTCGGTGCTTGGATCGGTCGGATCGTGAAGACGTACGACTACATCAACCGCGTTGTGCTAACGCTTCCACTTACGGTCTATGAGGGTACGTGGACAACACTCTCCCCTCTCGTTGCTATGCCATCACCATGATCTTGCGTGTGCGTAGGAATTTTTTTGAAATTACTACGTTCCCCAATAGTGGCATCCGAGCCTAGGTTTTATGCGTTGATGTTATATGCACGAGTAGAACACAAGTGAGTTGTGGGCGATACAAGTCATACTGCTTACCAGCATGTCATACTTTGGTTCGGCGGTATTGTGAGATGAAGCGGCCCGGACCGACATTACGCATACGCTTACGCGAGACTGGTTTCACCATTACGAGCACTTGTGCTTAAAGGTGGCTGGCGGGTGTCTGTCTCTCTCACTTTAGCTGAATCGAGTGTGGCTAAGCCCGGTCCTTGCGAAGGTTAAAACAACACTAACTTGACGAACTACATTGTGGTTTTGATGCGTAGGTAAGAACGGTTCTTGCTAAGCCCGTAGCAGCCACGTAAAATTTGCAACAACAAAGTAGAGGACGTCTAACTTGTTTTTGCATGGCATGTTGTGATGTGATATGGTCAAGACGTGATGCTATATTTTATTGTATGAGATGATCATGTTTTGTAACCGAAGTTATCGGCAACTGGCAGGAGCCATATGGTTGTCGCTTTATTGTATGAAATGCAAACGCCCTGTAATTGCTTTACTTTATCACTAAGCAGTAGCGATAGTCGTAGAAGCAATAGATGGCGTAAACGACAACGATGCTACGATGGAGATCAAGGTGTCGCGCCGGTGACGATGGTGATCACGACGGTGCTTCGAAGATGGAGATCACAAGCACAAGATGATGATGGCCATATCATATCACTTATATTGATTGCATGTGATGTTTATCCTTTATGCATCTTATCTTGCTTTGATTGACGGTAGCATTTTAAGATGATCTCTCACTAATAATCAAGAAGTGTTCTCCCTGAGTATGCACCGTTGCGAAAGTTCTTCGTGCTGAGACACCACGTGATGATCGGGTGTGATAGGCTCTACGTTCAAATACAACGGGTGCAAAACAGTTGCACACGCGGAATACTCAGGTCATACTTGACGAGCCTAGCATATACAGATATGGCCTCGGAACACGGAGACCGAAAGGTCGAACGTGAATCATATAGTAGATATGATCAACATAGTGATGTTCACCATTGAAACTACTCCATCTCACGTGATGATCGGACATGGTTTAGTTGATTTGGATCACGTGATCACTTAGATGACTAGAGAGATGTCTGTCTAAGTGGGAGTTCTTAAGTAATATGATTAATTGAACTTAAATTTATCATGAACTTAGTACATGATAGTATTTTGCTTGTCTATGTTTGTTTGTAGATAGATGGCTCGTGTTGTTGTTCCGTTGAATTTTAATGCGTTCCTTGAGAAAGCAAAGTTGAAAGATGATGGTAGCAATTACACGGACTGGGTCCGTAACCTGAGGATTATCCTCATTGCTGCACAGAAAAGTTACGTCCTGGAAGCACCGCTGGGTGCCAGGCCTGCTGCTGATGCAACTGACGATGTTAAGAACGTCTGGCAGAGCAAAGCTGAAGACTACTCGATAGTTCAGTGTGCCATGCTTTACGGCTTAGAACCGGGTCTTCAACGACGTTTTGAACGTCATGGAGCATATGAGATGTTCCAGGAGTTGAAGTTCATATTTCAAGCAAATGCCCGGATTGAGAGATATGAAGTCTCCAATAAGTTCTATAGCTGCAAGATGGAGGAGAATAGTTCTGTCAGTGAACACATACTCAAAATGTCTGGGTATAATAATCACTTGATTCAACTGGGAGTTAATCTTCCTGATGATAGTGCCATCGACAGAATTCTCCAATCGCTGCCACCAAGCTACAAGAGCTTCGTGATGAACTATAATATGCAAGGGATGAACAAGACTATTCCCGAGCTCTTCACAATGCTAAAAGCCGCGGAGGTAGAAATCAAGAAGGAGCATCAAGTGTTGATGGTTAACAAAACCACCAGTTTCAAGAAAAAGGGCAAAGGGAAGAAGAAGAAGGGGAACTTCAAAAAGAACGGCAAGCAAGTTGTTGCTCAAGAGAAGAAACCCAAGTCTGGACCTAAGCCTGAAACTGAGTGCTTCTACTGCAAGTAGACTGGACACTGGAAGCGGAACTGCCCCAAGTATTTGGCGGATAAGAAGGATGGCAAAGTGAACAAAGGTATATGTGATATACATGTTATTGATGTGTACCTTACTAATGCTCGCAGTAGCACCTGGGTATTTGATACTGGTTCTGTTGCTAATATTTGCAACTCGAAACAGGGACTACGTATTAAGCGAAGATTGGCTAAGGACGAGGTGACGATGCGCGTGGGAAATGGTTCCAAAGTCGATGTGATCGCGGTCGGCACGCTACCTCTACATCTACCATCGGGATTAGTTTTAGACCTAAATAATTGTTATTTGGTGCCAGCGTTGAGCATGAACATTATATCTGGATCTTGTTTGATGCGAGACGGTTATTCATTTAAATCAGAGAATAATGGTTGTTCTATTTATATGAGTAATATCTTTTATGGTCATGCACCCTTGAAGAGTGGTCTATTTTTATTGAATCTCGATAGTAGTGATACACATATTCATAGTGTTGAAACCAAAAGATGCAGAGTTGATAACGATAGTGCAACTTATTTGTGGCACTGCCGTTTAGGTCATATCGGTGTAAAGCGCATGAAGAAACTCCATACTGATGGGCTTTTGGAATCACTTGATTATGAATCACTTGGTACTTGCGAACCGTGCCTCATGGGCAAGATGACTAAAACGCCGTTCTACGAAACTATGGAGCGAGCAACTGATTTGTTGGAAATCATACATACTGATGTTTGTGGTCCAATGAATGTTGAGGCTCGCGGCGGGTATCGTTATTTTCTCACCTTCACAGATGATTTGAGCAGATATGGGTATATCTACTTAATGAAACACAAGTCTGAAACATTTGAAAAGTTCAAAGAATTTCAGAGTGAAGTGGAAAATCATCGTAACAAGAAAATAAAGTTTCTACGATCTGATCGTGGAGGAGAATATTTGAGTTACGAGTTCGGTCTACACTTGAAACAATGCGGAATAGTTTCGCAACTCACGCCACCCGGAACACCACAACGAAATGGTGTGTCCGAAGTCGTAATCGTACTTTACTAGATATGGTGCGATCTATGATGTCTCTTACTGATTTACCGCTATCGTTTTGGGGTTATGCTTTAGAGACGGCCGCATTCACGTTAAATAGGGCACCATCAAAATCCGTTGAGACGACGCCTTATGAACTGTGGTTTGGCAAGAAACCAAAGTTGTCGTTTCTTAAAGTTTGGGGCTGCGATGCTTATGTGAAGAAACTTCAACCAGATAAGCTTGAACCCAAATCGCAGAAATGTGTCTTCATAGGATACCCAAAAGAGACTATTGGGTACACCTTCTATCACAGATCTGAGGGCAAGATTTTTGTTGCTAAAATCGGATCCTTTCTAGAGAAGGAGTTTCTCTCGAAAGAAGTGAGTGGGAGGAAAGTAGAACTTGATGAGATAACTGTATCTACTACCTTATTGGAAAGTAGTTCATCACAAGAACCGGTTCCTGTGACAACTACACCAATTAGTGAGGAAGCTAATGATATTGATCATGAAACTTCAGATCAAGTTTCTACTGAACCTCGTAGGTCTACCAGAATAAGATCCGCACCAGAGTGGTATGGTAATCCTATTCTGGAAGTCATGTTACTTGACCATGATGAACCTATGAACTATGAGGAAGCGATGATGAGCCCAGATTCCGCAAAATGGCTAGAGGCCATGAAACCTGAGATGGGATCCATGTATGAAAACAAAGTATGGACTTTGGTTGACTTGCCCGATGATCGGCAAGCCATTGAGAATAAATGGATCTTTAAGAAGAAGACTGACGCTAATCGTAATGTAACTGTCTATAAAGCTCGACTTGTTGCGAAAGCTTTTCGACAAGTTCAAGGGGTTGACTATGATGAGACTTTCTCACCCGTAGCGATGCTTAAGTCTGTCCGAATCATGTTAGCTATTGCTGCATTTCATGATTATGAAATTTGGCAAATGGATGTCAAAACTGCATTCTTGAATGGATTTCTGGAAGAAGAGTTGTATATGATGCAGCCAGAAGGTTTTGTTGATCCAAAAGGTGCTAACAAAGTGTGCAAGCTCCAGCGTTCCATTTATGGACTGGTGCAAGCATCTCGGAGTTGGAATAAACGCTTTGATAGTGTGATCAAAGCATATGGTTTTATACAGACTTTTGGAGAAGCCTGTATTTACAAGAAAGTGAGTGGGAGCTCTGTAGCATTTCTGATATTATATGTAGATGACATATTATTAATTGGAAATGATATAGAATTTCTGGATAGCATAAAGGGATACTTGAATAAAAGTTTTTCAATGAAAGACCTCGGTGAAGCTGCTTACATATTGGGCATCAAGATCTATAGAGATAGATCAAGACGCTTAATAGGACTTTCACAAAGCACATACCTTGATAAAATTTTGAAAAAGTTCAAAATGGATCAGGCAAAGAAAGGGTTCTTGCCCGTGCTACAAGGTGTGAAGTTGAGTCAAACTCAATGCCCGACCACAGCAGAAGATAGAGAGAAAATGAAAGATGTTCCCTATGCTTCAGCCATAGGCTCTATCATGTATGCAATGCTGTGTACCAGACCTGACGTATGCTTAGCAATAAGCTTGGCAGGAAGGTACCAAAGTAATCCAGGAGTGGATCACTGGACAGCGGTCAAGAACATCCTGAAATACCTGAAAAGGACTAAGGATATGTTTCTCGTATATGGAGGTGACAAAGAGCTAGTCGTAAATGGTTACGTCGATGCAAGCTTTGACACTGATCCGGACGATTCTAAATCGCAAACCCGATACGTGTTTTTATTAAACGGTGGAGCTGTAAGTTGGTGCATTTCTAAACAAAGCGTCGTGGCGGGATCTACATGTGAAGCGGAGTACATAGCTGCTTCTGAAGCAGCAAATGAAGGAGTCTGGATGAAGGAGTTCATTTCCGATCTAGGTGTCATACCTAGTGCATCGGGACCAATGAAGATCTTCTGTGACAATACTGGTGCAATTGCCTTGGCAAAGGAATCCAGATTTCACAAGAGGACCAAGCACATCAAGAGACGCTTCAATTCCATTCGGGACCAAGTCCAAGTGGGAGACATAGAGATTTGAAAGATACATACGGATCTGAATGTTGCAGACCCGTTGACTAAGCCTCTCTCACAAGCAAAACATGATCAGCACCAAGACTCCATGGGTGTTAGAATCATTACTATGTAATCTAGATTATTGACTCTAGTGCAAGTGGGAGACTGAAGGAAATATGCCCTAGAGGCAATAATAAAGTTATTATTTATTTCCTCATATCATGATAAATGTTTATTATTCATGCTAGAATTGTATTAACCGGAAACATGATACATGTGTGAATACATAGACAAACATATAGTCACTAGTATGCCTCTACTTGACTAGCTCATTAATCAAAGATGGTTATGTTTCCTAACCATAGACATGTGTTGTCATTTGATTAATGGGATCACATCATTAGGAGAATGATGTGATTGACATGACCCATTCCGTTAGCCTAGCACTTGATCGTTTAGTATATTGCTATTGCTTTCTTCATGACTTATACATGTTCCTGTAACTATGAGAATTATGCAACTCCCGTTTACCGGAGGAACACTTTGGGTACTACCAAACGTCACAACGTAACTGGGTGATTATAAAGGAGTACTACAGGTGTCTCCGAAGGTACATGTTGAGTTGGCGTATTTCGAGATTAGGTTTTGTCACTCCGATTGTCGGAGAGGTATCTCTGGGCCCTCTCGGTAATGCACATCACTATAAGCCTTGCAAGCAATGTGACCAATGAGTTGGTTACGGGATGATGCATTACGTAACTAGTAAAGAGACTTGCCGGTAATGAGATTGAACTAGGTATTGGATACCTACGATCGAATCTCGGGGAAGTAACATACCGATGACAAAGGGAACAACGTATGTTGTTATGCGGTTTGACCGATAAAGATCTTCATAGAATATGTAGGAACCAATATGGGCATCCAGGTTCCGCTATTGGTTATTGACCGAGAATAGTTCTAGGTCATGTCTACATAGTTCTCGAACCCATAGGGTCCGCACGCTTAACGTTACGATGACAGTTTTATTATGAGTTTATAAGTTTTGATGTACTGAAGTTTGTTCGGAGACCCGGATGTGATCACGGACATGACGAGGAGTCTCGAAATGGTCGAGACATAAATATTGATATATTGGACGACTATATTCGGACACCGGAAGTGTTCCGGGTGATTTCGGAGAAAACCGGAGTGCCGGAGGGTTACCGGAACCCCCCGGATAGTAATGGGCCTTATGGGCCTTAGAGGGGAAGAGAGAGGGGCGGCCAGGGTGGGCCACGTGCCCCCTCTCCCTCTGGTCCGAATTGGACTAGGAGGGGGGGGCCCTCTTTCCTTCCCCCTCTCCCCCTTCCTTCCCCCTCCTAGTAGGAGTAGGAAAGGAGGAGTCCTACTCCTACTAGGAGGAGGATTCCTCCTCCTTGGCGCGCCCCAAGGGCCGGCCGGCCTCCCCCCTTGCTCCTTTATATATGGGGGCGGGGGGGGGGGGCACCCCATAGACACACGAGTTGATCTACGGATCGTTCCTTAGCCGTGTGCGGTGCCCCCCTCCACCATATTCCACCTCGGTCATATCGTCGCGGAGTTTAGGCGAAGCCCTACGCCGGTAGAACATCATCATCGTCACCACGCCGTCGTGCTGGCGGAACTCATCTCCGGAGCTTTGCTGGATCGGAGCCCGGAGATCGTCATCGAGCTGAACGTGTACTGAACTCGGAGGTGCCATACGTTCGGTGCTTGGATCGGTCGGATCGTGAAGACGTACGACTACATCAACCGCGTTGTGCTAATGCTTCCGCTTATGGTCTACGAGCGTACGTGGACAACACTCTCCCCTCTCGTTGCTATGCCATCACCATGATCTTGCGTGTGCGTAGGAATTTTTTTGAAATTACTACGTTCCCCAACAGTGCCAAACAAATAGAACAAGAGGTGAATGTTGGAATTATGTGTCCTACAGCTATATTCAAATTACTTAGAATTGTTAATATTCAGAATACCTAATTATGGAATTATACATGTATTTATACATGAAATTTCTTTACATGTTTAGCATGAAATTGTTACTTACTGGAATGTACTCAAGTAATATATTTTTAAGGAAGCTGGTCGATTATCAGTGAAATATAATATATTATTTATATTGGAAAGACTATCTGGGTACACTAATGAATGGAAGGAGCTAGATCGTATAGTTAGATTTCAGCCTTAATGTTGATCTATGTAATTAGAGGAATTTACACTCTGTTATGGTGCGTTGCTCACAAGTGCGTGCTCTAAGGACATAACGGATAGAATCATCTAACAGACAAATATGATTGTGGTTAGTAATTTATCTGGATTCTATCTCGGAAACTAGTTGTAATGACTAGGAATCTTATCTGTATAAGAGGTGGACTCCTTGAAAAGACACTATAAGACGGTCCCTATCTCCTAGCCTCAGATATGCGAATTGTGAGCGCCCATCATGGATAAGCGCAGAGAAACAGTGATAGACCATAAACCCTAAATTTCTAATATTGGTATCAGAGTAAGGCTCGACAACAGTCGCTTAAACCTAATCCGCTGCATACTTTGCCGCCGGTGGTCGCTGTGATCCTCTCGCCAGCGATTTTCCGCGTGCCCCTGCCTGGAGCGTCAACTCCATTGACTATTCAGCTTCCCCGCCTATCGATGCGTTCTGTGCTACGATCGATGCGTCCGCCAAGGAGGAAAATCAAGCGAACGAAGTAGCACTACTGTTGCTTGCGTGTGGACCATGGAATAGTTCACGCCGTCTTCCGTTGCTGCTTGTTCGTGGATCAATTACGCACGCGAACTTGAGGCAATCTCTGCGCTGCTGGTTCCTTGTGTGAAGGCAAAAAAATCAACTAGAAGAACTTCCTCACGTGAAGAACAAACCAACGTGGTGTAGTGTTCTATACAAGCAATTGATTTGCACGTGTCTCAAGATCTTATCATTTCATCAATCTCTTGCTATTTCTTTGACTATTGTATATTGGAGACTTGGAGTGAATATATTGCATGGAAATTTATGTGCAATATGGAACACCATTTTTTGGGTGGAATATCTCTCTAGAAATATTGATTCTTGGCTATTATTATTTGCGGGAAATAAAAGCCGTTGTTTTCCTAAAAATTGTTGAAATAATTATATATACACTTGTCACTATGAGTGGTCATTCAATCTATGCAATATGGGATACTATTTGTTCTATGGAGGAAGACAGAAAACTCTATGAGGGAACGATCTGGTCAATTATGGTTGACTACACCTTAAAGAGGAAGATACAATATTTCAATTAGAATTGGCTAAGAGGAAGTGTCTATTATGGAGCACCACTTATTTATGGAGGAAGGTAGAAACCACTCTGTGGACAAGGAAAAGGCTCTTCATCTGTCCGTATGTTTAATGATAATATTTGGACTATATTTATTTGTTTTGGGCTATTTTTCAAGTAGTTGGATTGTGGCCATGTTTTATTGCTCGAATACAATAGAAATTTTATTGACATACAAACAGTTTCAAAGGAAATTATAATGTTTATGCGATTTGTCATTGCTGCTAAATCTTCTTCACTTTAGAATTGGAAATTTTGCCATGAAACTCCCTTGTGGAGGAAAACTATTACTGTTATAGGACATTTTGTGCAACTTCAGCGAGAAGGGATTTCATTTATTGTTTACCTTGGAATCTAGTGACTATGCTATACTATTTGGAAAAGGAGGAGTAAAAATATTACTCAATAGTAAAATTAGTGTATTATTCAATTTTACACAATGGTCTCTTCTTTCTTGATGGTCCGTTGGAAGTTAGCAACCCAAATTGTTTATTTGGGCAAATAACTCCATATGGAGGAATACTGACAATGGGAACATTGGAATCTCTATATTTATTTCATGTATGACTTGGTCAAAAATCTTGGAACATTATTAAGTGATTTATTAATTCTGGAATTCTAAACTTTAGTGGGAGGACTATGGTACTTGTGAAGCTTCACATATATACTAGTTTTCTAGTTTATATACACCCTTTTTTGAAGGTGGGAAGAGATAAAAAGCTTCACATCATTATTATTTTGGTACCCGTATGGTATTTTCTTTACACTCCCACTAGAGGCCAGGTTATTTTTTTATCTCATCATTAATGATTGCACTTGATATGGTTATGTTTATACTATTTCAAAATACAAGTCGGAATGTTTTATTGTACTTGTCATATTATGTACTGAAGTGGAAAATCAGTTGATTAAAATATTTCAAAGTTTTAACAACGGATTGGTGGGGGGAGTACACTTCAGTAATATGTCAATCGAATGGGTAAAGATCATGGAATTATTCACCATTTTAATATACCTTACAGTCCACAGTTGAATGGATGAATTGAATGCCTTCTATACATCCTTGTTTTCAAGGAAGCATAGCATGCTGCCATTTGTTGATATCACTCTTCATATACCACAATCACTTGACTAGAAGGAAATCTTCTATTTTGGCATGAAATTCTTAGTTACTACAAAGTGCACACCAGGAATATTTTCATGGTTATTCTAGTGGATCAAAGGGTGTTTCCTTAGTTATCTGGAAAAGAAATACTGGTGGAAAGTAGGAACCCAATTATTTTTTGATCAATGGTGGAATTATTGAAAATCATAATGGAATATAATCTTGACCCCAAGGAAACTACAAGTGACACTCCCAACATGACATTCTCAGGATAAGTGGGAGGAATTAACTTGGACTGTAAACTATGGATAATTTTTATGTGAATTTTGGGGGAAGTCACTCTAAGTACTAGAGGAAGACTGCTAAGAAGGCTTAAATTTTTCATCAATGTCAACTATGGTTGGAAGAAATGCGGGAATGAACAAATTCAATGAGGAAATGTGTAGTTTGGGAACTTATTATCATAGCGAACAACAACAAGCCCATTGTTTGTAAGTGTTTTATTTATTTTTTAGGAGACTTGGCTCATTGGAATATTATATTTCACTCTTGCTATTCAGTTCTTTACACAAAGGGAAATATACTTTGTGGAAACTATCTCTCCTGAAATTTAGGGAAAGAGAAACTAAAGACATGATTTGTTAATTGAATACATTAATTTACGGTCTTATGACAAGCTTCACATCAATGGAATAGCATGTTAGATGGTTTTCTAAATGAAGAATGTATGATCTTATGACAAACTTCACATCAATGGAATAGCATGTCAGATGATTTTCTAAATGAAGCAAGGCAGTCATCTACAAATGGAAGTGTAAAATATTTTGCATTATTATTTTATATGTTAGCATTGTTTTGTTGTTTGCAATGATAAAGTCACATTGATGGAAGTCAAACCTTGGTCATATTTTAACTTTCATATGAAAGGAATGTTTGAAGCTTCCTATGTTTTAGGAGTGGAACTACATAGGGTATGTTTTGAAAGATTCATATGGAAAATTGCAAACTTACTAAAGTACCTGGAACCAAACTCAGTGAGAAATTATGTTTGAACTCCTGAGGACAAAGGGATAATAATGGTGTCGAAATTTACTATATCTTTGTTATACAATCATACCTTAGCTTCCAGAATTTATGCTACATTCAAGAAGTGGAAGGAAAGACGAGCAGCTAAGGAAATCTCACATGTCATATAATATTGTGGAAAGTGCACTACAACGTGTCACTTGTTCTTGAAATTATATTAAGGTAAAACGCATTAAGGAATCTATTATTGTATCTACGAGATGAGAAGTAAGTCCAGGTACGCATATTTAGTTATTATTTATAGTACTAATATGGTCCAGGTTCATTGGCCGAAGTCAGGAATTTCTTTCAAAACATGGTTACTAATGGAACTTCATGTACTAATTGAATTTGATATTTATGTGGTTTTAACAATTAATTCAGCACGGTTATCATATATTTTGACTCAATGTGGAATCACTACTGTAGGATGCTGCTAACGTGACACTACGATCAGAGACCCTTTGACGAAACTGTGTGTGATGCATTAATATCAAATGGTGATGTAAAAAAACCGTCAAAAAATGCAAAATGTTTGCGTGGAGGATACATCAAACACGGTTCGATTTTAGTTGCATATGCGATGCTAGGCATACGGTTGATCCATACGAACTGTTTGCGATGAGATAGAATGACAAAAATGGGCAGCCATATCAATGTGTGCGCGATATACGTCATACAGTTTGCTCAGATGAACTGTTTGCTATTAGGGAGTGCAACTGAAACGGTCAGCCAGATCAAGGTGTGTGTGATATACGGCATACGGTTCACTCGTATGAACTGTTTTTGATTAGGGAAGAGAACAAAAATGGTTCAACTTAAGAAGATGTACGTGACAAACAGGTCTATAATCGGAAATGTGTGGGAAGACTGACAACAACACAGATGATTCCTGTTAACAAGCTGTGTGTCTTGTGAGCAAACGATTGCTGGTATACAATTTTCAGTGATTGATGAAATCATCACCGACGGGTTCCATTGTTTATTCTGTGTGCGATGTGATTTGCTCTGTCTACACAACATCTATGCTTTGTCTACAGAGCATCTGTCAGGACCCCGACTCAATGCCACATCGGTCTAGCATGTAACACCTCATATCACTTTGCGGCCTCACACACGGTATTCCCACGGGTGTCGCCTTACCTTTGCCCGGGACCGTTTGTGCCTTTTGGCACATGTATATGATAGTGTCGCTAGCATCCATATGATAAGGAGCCTGGGCTGACATGGCTAGTCGTAAACCCAAAGTGGCACAAACTTACACGGACAGGCATCCATGACCCAGCATTGAACGTGTCGGTCATCAGCGAGTGAATCCAGGTTGTAGCACTGGGCTAGCAGGACTCCGGTGAACCGAGCTGTAGCGGGCTAACAGGACTCCGTTATTCATCGCGTGACATTTCCCCGAAGGGACAGACACAGGAACGAAGAAGGACACATGCCGGCCATCCTAAGTGTTCCGGAGCAGTAGCAAGCTACCATGTCTCAGTGGAAGCACTAGGAGACATTTCCCGGTAAGAGAGGCTACTAAGGATAAACAACTAGATATTAAGATCCCACACATACCAAGCATTTCAATAACATACACACAATATGCTCGATATGTGCAAATACAACATGGCATCACAACATGACTCTACAACTCAAGTATTTTATTCAATAGGCTCCAAGGAGCGAGATATTACAAACATAGGTCTCGTGACCCAACATTCAGAGCATACAAGTCAAAGCACATGTGGAAGCTTAACATGTTTGAGTACAGACAACTACAAATGAAAAAGGCTGAGAAGCCTGATTATCTACCAGATCCTGCCGAGGGCACAAGATCGTAGCTGAGGTAACAAGCTAAACGTCGAAGACCACGCGGAACTACTAGCGAGACTGACGTCTCTCTGCAAAAACATAAAATAGGCAAACGTGAGTACAAATGTACCCAGCAAGACTTACATCAGATCTAGCTACATATGCATCATTATCAACAAAGGGGATGGTGGGGTTTAACTGCAGCAAGCCATCTCTGACTCGGTGGCTATCCTGAACTACGACTGCAAGTAACTCTTTTTAGGTGGCGCACACGAGTCCACATATTCACCATATCAATACACCACCATGGATCCGCTCCCGTCTCCCTATGAGAAGGCCATCCATAGCACTCATGCTTATCTTGCGTATTTTAGGGTATCCACTTTCACTTGTCTATGAACTGTTATAGGCAACCCAGAAGTCCTTTACCGTGGACACGGCTATTCGAATAGATGATGTTAACCCTGCAGGGGTGTACTTCTTCACACACGCTCTCACCACTTACCGCCGTTTACACAACATGTACCCGGCAACCTTCAAGCGGAAGCCTAACGAGGGTGTCGGCCACGGCCTACCTGAACACTCAAGTCTCTATCCAGGTTTATCGCCTATTCAGGTTCCATCCGCAGGGAGTCCGGCCGAGGTTTCCATATACGGCCCCGAACGATGTGTGCAGGGTTCCCGAGATACCAAACGGGCATCTGGTACACCGTGCCACGTGCCTACCGCAACACAGCCCACCCCTAAGGTTAGCGCTGCATGCGGCCCCCAACATGCTACAAACACCAGAAACTACTTGCAACTCCTGGACAGAGGACAAGGGTGATTAAGAAGCCGAGAGGGTCCATTGGTTTCGGGCCCAATGCGTGGTAGTAGCTGTTTCATGGATCACAAACACAGAACTTAGTTCCTGAGGACGTTTTCAGTGAGACAACCCACCATGTACTCCTACATGGCCTCTCACCGCTACCTTTACCAAATCGTGTTCACACACTTTGCTCACACACACAGTAGGACATGTTCACACACCTCTAATTCATCCTCGATGAATCAGACCTGACTCAACTCTAAGCAGTAGCAGACATGACAAACAAGCATGAATGAGTAGGCACAACAGGGCTCAAACAACTCCTACTCATGCTAGTGGGTTTCATCTATTTACTGTGGAATGACAGGTCATGGAAAGGATAAAGGGGTTCAACTACCGCAGCAAGTAACAGATGAATCGTTGTTGTCCTAATGCAGTAAAAGAGAGCAGGAGCGAGAGAGTGGGATTGTATTGGAATGAACAAGGGGGTTTGCTTGCCTGGCACTTCTGAAGATAGCGTTGAGTCTTCATCAGTGTCAACAATCACAATGTCGGTACAACGTCTACCGAGGGGGAACAACACCGACAAACAGAGAAGAAACACGATCAATGCAATGCACAATATGATGCATGCTATGACATGGCAATAAGAATGTGTTTTGGGCTAATGCAAGCTAGAACAGATTGAGATGAGTCAATTTGAACCAAAGATTCAAATGCAAACCCATTTTAAGAGGTCATAATAGTGCATTAACTTGTTTCACCTAAACAGCAAGGTTAATGTGTTCTAACATGCATGAACTAGTACAGATGGATAGATTGGATTTTTCTGATCATTTTTCATATATAATTTATTTGATTTGGAGCTACGGTTGATTTTCTATGATTTTTAGAAGTTTTGGTTATTTTCTGGAATTTCCTGTATAAGAATAATTCCAGTAATTGAATTAATGCGTCAGCACTGCGTCAGGGTGACGTCAGCGGTCAACTGGGTCGGCCAGGTCAAACCTGACCTGTGGGACCCACGTGTCAGTGTAACAGGGTTTGGGTGGATGACAGGTGGGACCAGGTCAACGCTGACTGGGCAGGTCAACCCTGACAGTCGGGGCCCACTTTACTTAATCTAATTCTAAACAGAAATAATATTTTACTTAATTATTGTGGTGGGGTCCACTGTCAGTGTCTGTGGGTGGTTTAGCTGGCGGTGATTAGCACTAAATACGCGGCCACGTCGGCACGCCGGAGTTTGGCCGGCAGCGACCTCAAGCCCCGGCGGAGGCGCACTGGAGTGGCTCGAGTTCTGCCCACGGTCGATCAAATCGACCGTGGTTTGGTCCTATGCGTAGCTGGGGCTCGCGCGCATCCAGCAGGGCAAGCGGGAAGAGCTGGGGTGGCCGGAGCCGACGGCAACCACGACAACGGCGGCGGCCGGAGTTCGGGTGTGGACGGGGTCGACGCTACAGGGCGCTAGGGAATAAACTGGCAGGTGCTACGCGCCGCTGGGGGTTCACCGAGCACGGTGACGTGCTCAGGCGCGGGCTGCGGTGGCCCTGGCCACGGCGGCGGTGAGCTTTCGGCTCCGGTGGACCGCGGGGCTAGAGGAGAAGAACGACGACGGGGAGAGAGGGGTTAGGTAGACGAGCTCACGGCGGGGTCGTCGGTGATCTCAGAGGGCTCGGGGACAGCCTGGTGATGACGAATTGGTCGACGGCGGCTGTCGGTGCGGAGTACGAAGATGGCGTCGACGACGGTGCTCCAGGGCGTCCGGCGTCTTGTGGCTCGGTGGTAAGGACGGGGACGCCACGGCGGAGCTCGGGGGCGCGTCGGAGAGGCTCGGAGATGGCTGTGGCCGTGGTGGAGCTCATCGGCGGCGACGGCTGCATTCGGTCGCGCTCGGGGAAGGAATAGAGGGCGAGGGAGAAAGCGGAGAGTGAGGGAGAGGAGCGAGGGGCTGCGTGGCGTCACCCGAAGAGGCCAGGGCGAAGCGGCAAGCAGGAGGTGGCGCATGGCGGTGCGCACGCGTCGGGCACGCGCCCATCCTCCTGGCAAAGGAGGAAGACGACAGGGGAGGTGGCGGTGGTGGGCTGGGCCAGTCAGCTACAGTGTTGGGCCGGTTGGTGGGCTGCACAGGTGAGGCCAGGTAAGATTCTCTCTCTCTTTATTGGTTTCTGTTTTCTATTTTCTGCAATTGGTTTTGATTTGATTTAAAACATCAAATCATTTTTTTAACTTTATGTAAATTGTATGTGATCTCAGGAACTAGTCCAAGGTCACAGGAAACTTACGAAAATATTTGAACTTTATTTCTTATATAACAGAAATAAATTCAACTCAAATATGTCATTGGTTTAAGTCAAAGGCCCAAAATAAATATTTCTATGATTCCAAAAATATTGGTTTGAATTTTACCTCATGCCAATATTTTTACAGAATAACACGAACATTTTCTTGGACTCATTTGGTGAGATTTAAATGTTGGTTATTTTTAGAGGTTTTCTGAGGCTTTTGAAAATTCCTCAATTCAAGTTTCATTTGAATTTAAACATGATGCTCACATGGAAGCTAGCATAGGTCAGGCCAGAACT
This sequence comes from Triticum aestivum, assembly GCF_018294505.1. NCBI lineage: Eukaryota > Viridiplantae > Streptophyta > Magnoliopsida > Poales > Poaceae > Triticum > Triticum aestivum. The sequence goes on from NC_057807.1 coordinate 158,956,253, forward strand.
AGGGATGTGACAACTCACCCCCACTAAACAAGAATCTCGTCCCGAGATTCAAGCGTAGGGTAAGAAGACACAGGGACACAAGCTAACACGATCTTCACGATCCAGGTTGCACTTCATAGGAACGTCGATGCCTTCATCATCTTTGTCTCGTCGTCTTGCTCTAGAAACTTCAACCAACATGACAACGAGAGGGAAAAGAAACTCTAGAAGGATCGATCTTCTCAAAGATCGAACAACTCAGGATCCACTCACGGAGTGAGACATAGCAACATCTCTCGAGCTAGGACACGAAGCACATATCCAAAGGGATGGAGTGAAACATAAGATGGAGGTTCACTAGGTAGACAACAATTTCACACTTAAGAAGGTGGTGAATAGTTGTCAGCGCAGTGAGGAGTTAAGTTGCCATGATACCATAACGAGACATCTTAGAGGAGGTGACTCATAGGATCATCCCTTAAGTGGCAAAAAGAATTACCTTTGATTCAAAGATCATTGAGACTCTTTATACCAACTTAGGGCAATTCTCGAGCGATTGTTTGGAGGGGGTTCGGTAGAATGGCATACTCGGACTAATATGGATGATGTGGATTACCTTGTTGAAGACAACACAATGGATGATTTTGCTTATCATCGGAAATGGATGGGACCCATGGTAGAATGGCACAATGGCGGTGCAAGATGGGAACAAAATGCAAATGCTAGGAACGATTCTAGTAACTGTGGAGAAGCTCAACAGTAGAGAGTGAATCCACTGTTTGAAAGGTTATAGCATATCCAAAGAAACTGAGAGCACTATGCAATTAATGCTGACAATAAAACCTAGCACTTGTGCGTGCTCTCAAGAACTTGAACGGCTCCATATTCATCAAGGTTTTACCAATATCCGTGTCAAGGATCCTGGCAACACAACGTACTACTATGATGAATAGTGATGGATGATGCAGATGCAAAGGAAGATAACACCTTCTCGGATTTCACCTTAGCGAGGCCAAGGAACAGAATCTGGATGATCGACCGAGAGGCATTTAGCACTCCGCTTCTAATGTTCTCCTTGATGTGCTAGTGTATCCCATTCATAGATATGATTTGATATCTAGAACATCAAGTAAAAGGTCGGACTTCGGAAACACAAAAATCTATAAGGAACAACTAGGAGGTAAATCCTACGAGATCCTTATGGGGAGGTGACCAACTTCCTCAACCAAGATACTATAATAATAGGCCTTCTAGCTAGGTGTGTTGGCCACGACATCCACTTTACCGGTTACAGTGAGACCATTATTATAGTTCTTGGGAAACGTTCCAACCATCATATCTGCCCGAGATTCAGATCTGGTTGGTGTTAGGATATTCCAGACTCATCAAGTCTAGAAAGGAAAATGGAAGTTTGCAACACAAATCGACGAGACGACGTTGCGAGATTCTCGAGGAATGAACTACGATAGCAAGCTCCAAAACACGAGCCGGTTCTGCTACAACATGTGAATATGTTGTCCAAGACAAGCATGACCACAAAGTAGTCTTATAATAAAACACTACCGAGTTCAGGAGGGGAACCATCATCGAGGATATCAAAGTCCTTGCATAAGGTATACTCTTAAGAAGGAATTTCTTCTCCTTGAACAAATCAATCAGTGGCTTGGTGTGCTAGGAATACATATAGAATGAAGGTTGCAAGTCTCCGAACCACAGAATACTTCGCACGTATGCATGACCGATTTGGGATGATTCCAAAGGAAGCAACATTGTCTTTCTCGAATCCACAGCGGCAACTTGCATCAAATGCACATGAACTGGAGGAAGTCACTTCTTACATTCGAGCACATGCTTTCAAAAATTTCCAACACTAGCTTAATGTTCAACAAAATTATGGGGAAGGCAAGGATGTTTTCGATGGGCTCAATCAACAACAATTCATCCAGGTTTCCATAAAAATGGAATTCCATAATTATGAGAACAAGTGATAGTATTGGTCAGACCAAAGGATATAATGGTGTATGCTCGAGGGATCAACCACGAGTAAGACAACATTAAGAACATCGTTGGTTCTGATTTGATTTGAGGATAGCCCACTCTCAAATCAAAGCTTTGGTAAGACAATAGGTCCAACAACTGGTCACGAGGACCAATCGATGAAGATATCATCTTTCTTCGACACACATACAAGATATCCCTTAAGATCAACTAAATAGGACAAGCTTCCATCTTCCAACTCTCCAAGTTGTTGTTTAGCTTGACCAACCAGCACAGGGGTATGCAACACAGATTCTTGGAGAAGGGGTGGTTTATATGAAACGAACTTGATTACGAGCTCAACATAACAGTCAGGTGACGACCTGGTGATACTTCCGAGAAGATATTCGGAAAATCATGAACCACCGATATGTTACTAAGCTTGAGAACAATCTTGCTTTTCAGGGAAAGACGATATGATCAAATGCGCGAGGGCTTAACAAAATCCTAACTCATCAATCGAGGAGTGCACCAGGAAAGTGGACTAGGTAGCACGATCAACCTTAGGGTGATGATTCAACAATCAACTTGCTAAGGATGAGGTTATTGTCCATTTAACTACCAAGCAACGGAGTTGCTAGGAGTATTGATTTCACACATCACGATTCACTTGTCGGCATTCCGGTTGCGAAACACGGAACCGAGGAATGAGTAATGATAGTGAGAAGTATCACTACGTCAAGAGTTCATGAGAAATAGTGCAATTCTCATGACAATCCTGACATAAAGGGGGCAATACTCCGAGGTAGAACAGAATCAAAAGCTGGATTGGCATTTGATTTGCGGATTACAACTGGTTTGACCCAATCCTGGATATGGATAAGGTACTGGAGTTTGTTTTTCCTAGTCACTCTGAAATAGAATGGCTTAACGGACCACAAGAATAATAAGCATCGATAACACGGATGCACAATTACTCCTGACTATCAATTGATAGACGATGGTCAGAATACAAATGAAGAGGGACAACTCAAGGGGACATATATCTTTTTGAGTTGTGGATGCATAGATTAATATGTCGAACCAAGTTCAACATGTTTCTTCCGGATAACCCATGCAGAGAGGTAGGACTGGCAGAGTCACGATTTATGAATGGAGAACTCCTCAAGAGTACTCTGATTGTGATCTTTTGGTTCAAATAACTTCTGCCTGAATGGTTCATGGTATTTGGAAGAAGGAAATACCACGGACCTCGAGGACTATCGCAAGGCTACTAATAACCTAAAGGAACTAGCAAACACTATCAACATGAAGTAAGTAGGGTGAATCTCGGGTTCAAGAACCCAGGAATAGAATACCTACTACCAAGTGGCATCACGGGATGCGTTCGAGAATAAAGGCCAGAATTATCACACCAAGAACACAAAACATGGCTAGATTACTAGGTGGTTCTCTAAGACACCTAGGGTCATAATAGTAGCTCCAACATATATACCGAGGCAATAGAGTACCTCAACGCACCGGTTAGTGTGCTTATTCTGACCAAAAAGGACATCGGGAACGGAAAGAAAGGATTTGCAAATGCATCAGACTATTTAGAAACTTGGGATGACTTGAACAGCATAACAGTTGTAAATGCTCAAAATGATTTGAGACATTCACAAGGATTTGCATAGTCACTTAACAACATCATATCAAGGTTCTGGTTCAACCGAGAACATACTAAAAGTAGTAGAAACTGAATTGAGGCTTGAAACTATCAATCCTATAAGTCTCTAACATAGTAACTCGTCATCCTAGTAGATAGATGAGAAGCCTAGTTCCTAAACCCCGTAGAAGAGAACAGGATGACTCGGATCAGAAGGCCATGAGGTATAAGGAGTAAAAAGAGCCTTACGTTCCCTTCCACAATCAATTCCCTTACATAACTAAAGCATTGCTAGACACAACTTCGACCAGTTTGGCTTTGTAATCCTACATGCAGTCAAACTCTGATACCAAAGCTGTCAGGACCCCGACTTAATGCCACATCAATCTATCATGTAACACCTCATATCACTTTACGGCCTCACGCATGGTATTCCCACGGGTGTTGCCTTACCTTTGCCTGGGACCGTTTGCGCCTTTTGGCACACGTATATGATAGTGTCGCTAGCATCCATATGATAAGGAGCCTGGGCTGACATGGCTAGTCGTAAACCCAAAGTGGCACAAACTTACACGGACAGGAATCCATGACCCATCATCGAACGTGTCAGTCATCAGCGAGTGAATCCAGGCTGTAGCACTGGGCTAGCAGGACTCCGGTGAACCGGGCTGTAGCACGCTAACAGGACTCCGGTATTCATCGTGTGACATTTCCCCGAAGGGACAGACATAGTAACGAAGAAGGACACATGCCGGCCAGCCTAAGTGTTCCGGAGCAGTAGCAAGCTACCATGGCTCAGTGGAAGCACTAGGAGACATTTGCCGGTAAGAGAGGCTACTAAGGATAAACAACTAGATAGTCAGATCCCACACATACCAAGCATTTCAATAACATACACACAATATGCTCGATATGTGCAAATACAACATGGCATCACAACATGACTCTACAACTCAAGTATTTTATTCAATAGGCTCCAAGGAGCGAGATATTACAAACATAGGTCTCGTGACCCAACATTCAAAGCATACAAGTCAAAGCACATGCGGAAGCTTAACATGTTTGAGTACAGACAACTACAAATGAAAAAGGCTGAGAAGCCTGACTATCTACCAGATCCTGCCGAGGGCACAAGATCATAGCTGAGGTAACAAGCTAAACATTGAAGACCACGCGGAACTACTAGCGAGACTGACGTCTCTCTGCAAAAACATAAAATAGGCAAACGTGAGTACAAATGTACCCAGCAAGACTTACATCAGATCTAGCTACATATGCATCATTATCAACAAAGGGGATGGTGGGGTTTAACTGCAGCAAGCCATCTCTGACTCGGTGGCTATCCTGAACTACGACTGCAAGTAACTCTTTTTAGGTGGCGCACACGAGTCCACATATTCACCATATCAATACACCACCATGGATCCGCTCCCGTCTCCCTATGAGAAGGCCATCCATAGCACTCATGCTTATCTTGCGTATTTTAGGGTATCCACTTTCACTTGTCTATGAACTGTTATAGGCAACCCAGAAGTCCTTTACCGTGGACACGGCTATTCGAATAGATGATGTTAACCCTGCAGGGGTGTACTTCTTCACACACGCTCTCACCACTTACCGCCGTTTACACAACATGTACCCGGCAACCTTCAAGCGGAAGCCTAACGAGGGTGTCGGCCACGGCCTACCTGAACACTCAAGTCTCTATCCAGGTTTATCGCCTATTCAGGTTCCATCCGCAGGGAGTCCGGCCGAGGTTTCCATATACGGCCCCGAACGATGTGTGCAGGGTTCCCGAGATACCAAACGGGCATCTGGTACACCGTGCCACGTGCCTACCGCAACACAGCCCACCCCTAAGGTTAGCGCTGCATGCGGCCCCCAACATGCTACAAACACCAGAAACTACTTGCAACTCCTGGATAGAGGACAAGGGTGATTAAGAAGCCGAGAGGGTCCATTGGTTTCGGGCCCAATGCATGGTAGTAGCTGTTTCATGGATCACAAACACATAACTCAGTTCCCGCGGACGGTTTCAGTGAGACAACCCACCATGTACTCCTACATGGCCTCTCACCGCTACCTTTACCGAATCGTGTTCACACACTTTGCTCACACACACAGTAGGACATGTTCACACACCTCTGATTCATCCTCGATGAATCAGACCTAACTCAACTCTAAGCAGTAGCAGACATGACAAACAAGCATGAATGAGTAGGCACAACAGGGCTCAAACAACTCCTACTCATGCTAGTGGGTTTCATCTATTTACTGTGGAATGACAGGTCATGGAAAGGATAAAGGGGTTCAGCTACCGCAACAAGTAACAGATGAATCGTTGTTGTCCTAATGCAGTAAAAGAGAGCAGGAGCGAGAGAGTGGGATTGTATCGGAATGAACAAGGGGGTTTGCTTGCTTGGCACTTCCGAAGATAGCATTGAGTCTTCATCAGTGTCAACGATCACAACGTCGGTACAACATCTACCGAGGGGGACAACACCGACAAACAGAGAAGAAACATGATCAATGCAATGCAAAATATGATGCATGCTATGACATGGCAATAAGAATGTGTTTTGGGCTAATGCAAGCTAGAACAGATTGAGATGAGTCCATTTGAACCAAAGATTCAAATGCAAACCCATTTTAAGAGGTCATAATAGTGCATTAACTTGTTTCACCTAAACAGCAAGGTTAATGTGTTCTAACATGCATGAACTAGTACATATGGATAGATTGGATTTTTCTGATCATTTTTCATATATAATTTATTTGATTTGGAGCTATGGTTGATTTTCTATGATTTTTAGAAGTTTTGGTTATTTTCTGGAATTTCCTGTATAAGAATAATTCCAATAATTGAATTAATGCGTCAGCACTGCGTTAGGGTGACGTCAGCGGTCAACTGGGCCGGCCAGGTCAAACCTGACCTGTGGGACCCACGTGTCAGTGTAACAGGGCTGGTTTGGATGGATGACAGGTGGGACCAGGTCAACGCTGACTGGGCAGGTCAACCCTGACAGTTGGGGCCCACTTTACTTAATCTAATCCTAAACAGAAATAATCTTATACTTAATTATTGTGGTGGGGTCCACTGTCAGTGTCTGTGGGTGGTTTAGCTGGCGGTGATTAGCACTAAATACGCGGCCACGTCGGCACGCCAGAGTTTGGCCGGCGGCGACCTCAAGCCGCGGCAGAGGCGCACTGGAGTGGCTCGGGTTTTGCCCATGGTCGACCAAATCGACCGTGGTTTGGTCCTATGCGTAGCTGGGGCTCGCGCGCATCCAGCAGGGCAAGCGGGAAGAGCTGGGGTGGCCGGAGGCGACGGCAACCACGACGACGGCGGCGGCCGGAGTTCGGGTGTGGACGGGGTCGACGCTGCAGGGCGCTAGGGAATAAACTGGCAGGTGCTACGTGCCCCTGGGGGTTCACCGAGCACGGTGACGTGCTCAGGCGCGGGCTGCGGTGGCCCTGGCCACGATGGCGAAAAACCACGGCGGCGGTGAGCTTTCGGCTCTGGTGGACCACGGGGCTAGAGGAGAAGAACGACGGCGGGGAGAGAGGGGTTAGGTAGAGGAGCTCACGACGGGGTCGTCGGTGATCTCAGAGGGCTCGGGGATGGCCTGGTGATGACGAATCGGTCGACGGCCAAAGATGGCGTCGACGACGGTGCTCCAGGGCGTCCGGCGTCTTGTGGCTCGGTGGTAAGGACGAGGACGTCACGGCGGAGCTCGGGGGCGCGTCGGAGAGGCTCGGAGATGGATGTGGTCGTGGCGGAGCTCGTTGGCGGCGACGGCTGCATTCGGTCGCGCTCGAGGAAGGAATATAGGGCGAGGGAGAAAGCAGAGAGTGAGGGAGAGGAGCGAGGGGCTGCGTGGCGTCACCCGAAGAGGCCAGGGCGAAGCGGCAAGCAGGAGGTGGCGCACGGCGGTGCGCGCGCGTCGGGCACGCGCCCATCCTCCTGGCAAAGGAGGAAGACGACAGGGGAGGTGGGGGTGGTGGGCTGGGCCGGTCAGCTACAGTGCTGGGCCGGTTGGTGGGCTGCACAGGTGAGGCCAGGTAAGATTCCCTCTCTCTTTATTGGTTTCTGTTTTCTATTTTCTGCAATTGGTTTTGATTTGATTTAAAACATCAAATCATTTTTTAAATTTCTGTAAATTGTATGTGAGCTCAGGAACTAGTCCAAGGTCACAGGAAACTTACGAAAATATTTGAACTTTATTTCTTATATAACAGAAATAAATTCAACTCAAATATGTCATTGGTTTAAGTCAAAGGCCCAAAATAAATATTTCTATGATTCCAAAAATATTGGTTTGAATTTTACCTCATGCCAATATTTTTACAGAATAACATGAACATTTTCTTGGACTCATTTGATGAGATTTAAATGTTGGTTATTTTTAGAGGTTTTCTGAGGCTTTTGAAAATTCCTCAATTCAAGTTTCATTTGAATTTAAACATAATGCTCACATGGAAGCTAGCATAGGTCAGGCCAGAACTAGGGATGTGACAGCATCAACATATATACTTAAAAAGACAACATTGCAAAACCAAATTAAGCATACAAATACACAAGGTACTACACACATAACATTTCCACACACCAAAGTAAGCAATTACATGCATACTAAACTAGGAGAAACGAGAATCTAATCATCTACTTCTTGTTGCGACGACGCTGGCCATTGCTCTGCTTCCGGCTGGATCCCTGGCCGTTTTGGGGAAGGAGGCACTTCCTCATGTCAACGATCCCCCTGCACATATCGTAGCTCGTGTACGCCTCCTTGGTCGCCTACACGACGTGAGCTTTGTCAAGTTTCTCCATCCAGGCCAAGTGCCAGGCACGCTTGTCCTTGTTGCTAGAATTCTTCATGTCTCTGTAGTAGGGATTGATGATGGCCTCGGCGAGGTGAACCAGTGAGTCCTTCTGATGCTCGTTGTTGCCCCAGATCTTATATTGGACCTGGATGTTGTCAAGATTCTGGCAGGTGATGCCCGAATTCTTGAGCACCTTTACATTGTTGGTGATGTCCACTGTAGAGAACATGTAGTGGGGGCTATTGACAAACCAGGTTTGATAGAGGCGGAGGTGTCCCGATCTTTCGATGAGATGATAACTATCGATTTGGTGAAGATGACTTTGATGATCCGACTACAAACATGGACGACGTTGCGCCTTAGCAATCACTAAACCAACTCCGAAAGGTTATTGACCACGCCGGAGCACAATCAACCTGACCACGAAGGTCTAATCCTGCAAGCAATCGAAGAAAAGGCAAGAATATGATAAAAGAAATCTGAACATTGCGAGTATATCTGAAGTATTGATAAAGGTGGGGACCCGTAAGCGGTCTTGGTCTGGTCATTGGACACAAACAAAGTACATGAAGTTGCAATGACTAACTTTTAACTAAACAAATCCCAACCAAAAAGCTACTAGATGGATCTACTTATATAGGAGAAAGGGGTGCCAGCCAAGGAGGTGGGAGGACGTCCCAAGGCAGCCTAAAACTAACCCTAGGTCGTACAAGGCCAATGGGCCCAAGTGGAGGTGACGTAACACCTTTGGACTTGTAGTTTGACTCAGATTCTGCTGCAGCATCAGATTGTTTCATCCATAACTCAACTCTCCAGACGAATTTGGAGGTGAATCCAATTGGGTTGGAAAGTGCACGAAATCTATTTTCCTACAAAAAGAGAATCACCCAATTCGGAGTCCGGATGAAAAAGTTATTGACGTTTTGAGTCAGGTATGTCTGTGCAATCCGAATCTGAGTCCAGAACGTGAGAGACTTGGACTCTATCTTCTCTTGGCCAAAAGTGACGTGAGAGAACTTTTTGAACAACAAGTAAACATCTCTTTCTCCCTTATCTTGATATGTGGATTGTACAAATGTCCCATACACCTGCAATTAGACATGGCACAAGAGTTTGTGAAGTATTTTTGTCCTGGATGACATAAATAAATTATTGCATAGTTTGCATTAGAAATCACCTCACAAATATACATGTATGCAATATGTTTGGTCACATCCAAGGTAAGCATGTCCTCGTCATCTTCCCCTTCTTGAAAACAAAGCCGTCCTCGGTGTTGCTTAATCTGAAATGTGGCTAACAAAAGAGACAAGGTGTACACGTTGTATATGTATATGTCATCCATTTTTACTTCCCTTAATTTTTGCACATATAACACATGTATACACGAGTAACTTTCATAGTTCATAAAATGTAAAACCAAAATATTATCACAAGTATTAGAAGGAATGAAAATATTGCAACTCAATTTGCACATATAAGTGAAGCTCTTATTCATATCAAAGGATTGATAATGTTCATCATTAAACCATCCCAACATTGGTGAATAAACCTGACTTGAATCAAATTTACATGCTACAACATGCTTAAATAAGCAAACATGAAATAAGTCATTTGACACAGAATCATCACCAATATTAGAGGTCATATCAAAATGATTAAACATTGGTTCTTTTGCATCAACAGTTAATTTAATGGGTGCACTCAAAATTGTTGGTATTTCAGTTGTTTGATCACATGACGCATTCATGACAGTAACACGAGTCTCTAAAATAGGTGGTGTGCTTAAATCAATAGGTAACTCAACACATGATGTATTCAAGTTAACTAGGCATGCATCATTCTCATGTGAAAGTGGAAAATCTGTACCTTTGTCATTACCTCTTATGATCAACTCAGATGATGTAGGCACTCTCGATGGTGATGTATCACATGGTGGAGATGATGTAGTCCTTGCAACAACAGATGTGGTTGTCATAGTATGCCTAGTAGTTGAAGAAACATTTGTATCAACAGTTGGAATGTGCACCGTGCGCTTGTTCTCCTTGTGGGCAACACATCGTTTTATTTCCTGTTCAGCTTTGCAAGCAAGACGAAACAAATGGTCCATAGGATAACACTCTTCATGAATTAGTATCTCCTGAATATCATGCTTTAATCCTCCCCAAAATCTATCCATAAAATCTTCTTCACTTTCTTCTAAAAATGAGTGCAACAAGGTAGTTTGTAAATCATCATAATATTTTGTTATGGTGTCACTACCTTGTTTTAAATGTTCTAGTTTTTTAATCATGCCATGAGTATAATAAACATCAACGAATCTATCTCTCATGACATGTTTTAAACCATCCCAAGTAGTAGGTATATAATCAGGATTTAAGCGACAATATTCACTGCACCAAACTAAAGCAAAGCTACTGAAACTACTAACCGCAACTTGAAATTTTCCATGCTCATCAAAAGTTTGGGAAGCAAAAATAGCATTTATTTCGTACTCCCATTCAATATATAAATCAGGCCTAAAACGACCAGTAAATGGTGGCATGGAAACAGTAACCTGATTGTGTGCATTCTGATGTTGTTGCTCCTCTTGTGACGGTTGTTGTATTTTCTTAGGTGATGACAAATTTCCCACGATCGATGAATTCCAAGAACTAACTACTCCGGAACCTGCCATAGTTAGTAGAAAACAAGAAACAAAATCCGAGAATAATGTTCCTATGAACTACTAGGATGTGGTGGTAAAACTCTCACAGTATAGAGCAAATATCAATATCTTACAAGTTCTTACCATGCAGCAGGTGGTGATAGGCAACTAGCGGTGTCAAATAACTCCGAAGATTGTGTAAAACGATTGCCAGGGGAATGTACATATACACGGTGTAGAAATATGTGGAGCTTGGAAGGCTTAAATATTTTGTAGCAAAAGATTAGTAATAATCAATTCAGAGATGCAATGCTGAATAAACACTCAATGACGGTACTATGCTGGTCCTAGGCTAGACCGGACTAGAGACGCGAGCCTAGAACACTAATGAGGTCACGACGTAGCACAACTAACGTCAATAAAGGATATGAAGTAGCTCTGGACAGCAAGATAAAAGTGAAGATCACAATAGCAGTAAAGATAATGATGTGAAACAATTGCCAAGTAGGATATAGCAACAACTTACTCTCCAACTTTCCTCCGGAAAATTTTGTGCCAATTTTCTGATAATTTTTCTCAATAATGGCACTAACCCAATCTTTCAAAAGCAAAAAGAATCATTCAATTCCGAGTTAATATGAGGAGTCAAAAAAATTCTAAAACCGACCTGAAAAACTAGAACAAATTGTGTTCACGAATTTCGAAGGGCAAAAAGACCTATTTAGAATCCGATTTTGAGGTGCCAAATATTAAACTAGCTTCTGCAACTATATAGATGAGGCTCGTCGTTATCTTTAATTTGAGTACTCACGGAGCCAAAACGGACTTCGTATGAGGATGATACACCTGTTTTACTGAACAGTGCGCAAAATAGATCCCAATCCGAATTCAGGTACGAGATTGATTCTAGATAGATTCGATTTTTTTCTTCTCTCTTTTTTTCTCACACTTTTTTTGTTTTGCTTTCTCTCTTTTTTTTCTATTTTTTCTTTCCTTTTTTCTCTCTTTTTTCTCTATCTTTTTTTCTCCCTCTTTCCAAGACAAACTAGATAAGATGCAGATTGGATCAGGCGAAGATGTGAATGACCTCAACTATGATTATGACAATGAACAGTGCGTAGCACGTGGTGGAAATTGATGGATGGGATGGTGGACAGCTGAAGGGATAATGATGCAGCGGCGGCGTGACTAATGTGAACAGAACTCGAAACTCTAAAGGAACTAGACACTAAGACCAGCAACTCGACACGACGTCAGCTTTGTCAAGTTTCTCCATCCAGGCCAAGTGCTAGGCACGCTTTTCCTTGTTGCAGGAATTCTCCATGTCTCTGTAGTAGGGATTGATGATGGCCTCGGCGAGGTGAACCAGTGAGTCCTTCTGATGCCCGTTGTTGCCCCAGATCTTTTATTGGCCATGGATGTCGTCAAGATTCTGGCAGGTGATCCCCGAATTCTTGAGCACCTTTACATTGTTGGTGATGTCCACTGTAGAGAACATGTAGTGGGGGCTATTGACAAACCAGGCTTGATAGATGCGGAGGTGTCCCGATTTTTCGATGAGATGATAACTATCGATTTGGTGAAGATGACGTTGACGATCCGACTACAAACGTGCATGACATTGCGCCTTAGCAATCGCTAAACCAACTCCAAAAGGTTATTGACCATGCCGGAGCACAATCAACCTGACCACGAAGGTCTATTCCTGCAAGCAATCGAAGAAAAAGCAAGAATATGACAAAAGCAATCTGAATATTGCGAGTATATCTGAAGTATTGATAAAGGTGGGGATCCGTAAGCAGTCTTGGTCTGGTCGTTGGACACAAACGAAGTACACGAAGTTGCAATGGCTAACTTCTAACTAAACAAATCCCAAGCAAAAAGCTACTAGATGGATCTACTTATATAGGAGCAAGGGGTGCCGGCCAAGGAGGTGGGAGGACGTCCCAAGGCAGCCTAAAACTAACCCTAGGTCGTACAAGGCCAATGGGCCCAAGTGGAGGTGACGTAACACCTCTGGACTTGTAGTTTGACTCGGATTCTATTGCAGCATCAGATTGTTTCGTCCATAACTCAACACTCCGGACGAATTTGAAGGTGAATACAATTGGGTTGGAAAGTGCACGAAATCTATTTTCCAATAACAAAAGAATCACCCAATTCGGAGTCCGGATGTAAAGTTATTGAGTTTTTGAGTCAGGTATGTCTGTGCAGTCCGAATCTGAGTCCAGAACGTGAGAGACTTGGACTCTATCTTCTCTTGGACAAAAGTGACATGAGAGAACTTTTTGAACAGCAAGTAAACATCTCTTTCTCCCTTATCTTCATATGTGGATTGTACAAATGTCCCATACACCTGCAATTAGACATGGCACAAAAGTTTGTGAAGTATTTTTGTCCTGGATGACATAAATAAATTATTGCATAGTTTGCATTAGAAATCACCTCACAAATATACATGTATACAATATGTTTGATCATATCCAAGGTAGTCATGTCCTCATCAAGGCTAAATGCTCGCAAGGCCTTGTGGCTAGGCAGTACTGGTAGATGAGGACATGATTGCGCATGCACATGAACTGTGTGGAATGACTTCGGTCATAAGTTTACCCGTGGGTGATGAGGTCAAAGTTACACAGAAGGGTGATGATGGACACTCGAGTGCGATAATTAATTTTGCGCTCTACAGGGCACACGGTTGAAGAAGCCAACTGTTTGTAATAATGTCAAAGATCACAGTCGAGTTAGCTATACAGATCGTTTGCTATGAGATCGACAAGGTAAACATATTCGAGAATGGTTCATAAAATCTAAGACCATTGCATATTAAGGTCAAAATAGTGCTACCAATATACGAGTCTCATACGATGCCATTTCAACGATTGTACCACAAAAGTTTGAAATATTACAAGCTTCAAATTCCAGAGTTATAAGGCTCAAATTCAAAGATTACCAGGTTCACACTGATATTAGAAATGAAATTTAGCTCATCAGGTGCAAACGCTCATGCTGATCTGCTGAACATGGATATAAGAGAGGTTCAAACTAATATTACCACTTGTAAGTCTGGTTTCAAAACCTCATAGTTTTTGCAAAGGGGTCATCCACTGAGAAGTCATGTATGGGGTTGACACGATGACTTCCGATTACTCTGTCATCTGAAGTTCCAAAATGAAATTCAGCATTTTCGGGGCCTATTCCATTCTGCCACAGCCGTCGGCGCTGATCAACAAACCATTCATTTTTGCGAAATAAATGTAGGGCAAACCTCATTACCTTCAGCACCCTAGCTCTGACAACAAATAACCTGGCGACTATAATCTCCAGTAAGGTCCCTCGATAGGAGTTCAAAGTAATTTCTGAGAGATGCAGATCTAGGCATTTGATGTGATTGTCATATTGTATCACATTATCCACCACCGGGCCTACATGCAGTTTTGAACACTACTATAGGCCTATTTGGTTTGCAGGATTTGTAAAATGCACTAACATGCCATCTTCAATCCAACATGATTAACATGGGCATTTGATTACAATCTAGAAAAATGTAGCCTTCTTCACAAGAGGTTGGAGTGGATGAAAAGTTCCCTAAGAAAACTAGTACAGATGAATCCAAAAGAGAAATGCTTATGGATTGTAACCATATGGATCAAGCAACCAATATGGGGGGGACATGTATGTACTAAAATCCTCCAAAAACTCCTTCAGAAATCTTAGTACGTTGTCATTGTAAACTTGGAAAAAGGTGTCACAATCTGAACTCCCTTATGGTTAACATTTAACAGGAAAGGAAGATCACGTCGATATATTGCTTCTCTAGGAACGGAAAGCATCTCAGGAAACTGACAACTTGCTCCAGGTTGGGGCCGATAGATTCTAGTGCCAAGACCTTCACTGTGCGCAATTTCGGGGTCAAACTTGTCGGAATCATTTTCTGGATGACAGACGAACATACATCTTCAAAATAAGAAATAATGTTAATTTCTAGAAGGAGAGGTAGAAGATGACTGTTGTACCTGAACGGGTGTGGATCCAATAACAAGTTCGGAGTATTTGTCAGACGAGTAGGCCACCACTGTCAATTTTGGTGCAGAAATGACATTGATTCTTGTTGAACCTTCTTGATCAACTACAAGTAATCTCTCAACTGAAGGTGTGTCCTCAATGACCATACCACACATAAATAGTCTGGAGAGTCATGGATGTGATGTGGAAGCTACTCAACCCATTGATCGCCTGAAGGCGAAGGTACTCAAGTGCAGTACAACCATGGAGCAGGCGCTCCATGTCACCATTTGGGAGGCAGACGATGACGAGTTCGAGGTGCTTCCGTCATGGTAGAATAAGAGCGGACGCATCATTAAGGGGGGATGGCAGTTCTTAAACTTGGCGACGCACAACATGGGTGCGAGGCGGAGCGCGAACATAGACAACAAGCGCATATGCCCACCATCAAAAGTGAGCTCCTCGAGCTGATCTAGGGCGAGGGATCAGAACAAGTAGTCAAGCTTGGCTCGGTCCTTGCCGTTGGAACGGAAATTGCCCATGCTAAGGCCTCTAGTTGGGCCAGGGTGACTGCCGAGGATCTTGGAGAACGCATCCAAGCTTTTGCGATAGCCATGGCAGAGCTCGTGGGTGTCGATAGGTCGAGAGGGGTGGAGTTACATAGGGGGCGCCACCGTCGGGAAAGGACGGTTGTCCGTGCCCCATATTTGATTGGGAGGAGGGAGATGATGACTGTCAACATATCATCGGGGAGGCTGGTGATGAAGTCTAGGCCTGCTGGAGTCGCTTGCGGTTCTTGCTCGACCCGCCTCCGCTTGTTGGCAACCCCGTTCTCCACCTCTGGAGTCTCCTCGTCAGCGGCGCTTTCTGATAGAAGTGGGAGTACAAGGAATATTTAGTTAAAATAGGGCAATAGAAAAGTGTATTGGTAACTAGAAGTTAGTAGGTAGGAATAGAGTAAGAGAATAGAATAACAATTTGGTTGCTTAAATACTAAACAATTCATTTGATATTGATGGGTAAGTCAACATGCAGATACTTGAAAAGAACACTTACTTCGAACAAAGTCTGCATAAATGATATTGTCGGGGAAGTTAGCATATATCTCATGACCAGGCTCTTTTATGTGTATTGCAATTTTAGTGCCAGCTTTCAGTACATAAAACTTAGAAATTTCTTTCCAAAGGCAAGTGCCAAAATAGGAGTCACCATGTTCATCAAGTCTTACAGTAGCAACGATTGTAAATCCATGGTTTGTGTTCAATATGACATCCCAGTAGTCTTGATTTATGTAAAGGGAAAGATTGTGTACTACAGATTCTGTTGCATAGCAAGGGACGCGCTGCAGAAAATGGTAGGATTATTAAAGAAAATATGGTAACATGCAAATATGGGCCCAAATTGAAAGAACTGTACAACAGTTGAAATCAAAGGACAAAAATCTATAATTAAATATATATGGTCAACATGATGTCATGGAAATATGAGAGTGATCGAAAGAACAATACATCATTAATTTGCCTAATATAGAAAGAAGAGGGAAAAAAAATCCCCTTTGACGTATATGCTGCATGTGGCACCTTTTATCCAAATGTAGCAATATTTAGTATATGTTCAGGAAAGTAGGCCATGCCAACCGATTTAGGGTGAGATTGAACATACCGCTCGCATCCTCAAGTCATCTGGTATGGTGAGATGAAACTCCATGGATGTATGGCCGAGGCCGCAAAGTACTGATGTGTCCGCGCACTGTACACTTTATGAATGAAAGAAAACCCTCAAATCAGCTCGAATAAAAATGAATTCACGTCAATTTCGGCTGGGTGATTAAAGGAGGCAGATGAACTGGGATAAGAGATGAGATAATATCTCATTAAATTAGTACCCTCAATATGGTGAATTCCCCAACCGGGCGGAGCTGGGTCGACCGCGAGTAGCATCGAGAAAGTCAATGGCGATAGGTGGCGGCAAGCCGAAGTGGCGAAATTCGGTGGGGTTTGCCGGCAGCCTGGCGGCGGCTATAGGTGTCGGTGCAATAGATCTAGGTCCGTTACCCAGACTGTGCACAGGCATGAGGACAATTTCACAATACCTTGATCTACTCAAGCAAGACGGACCGATTCCCTTGAAGGATCCCAACACAAACCAAGATGGCCAAGACTAGCCAGAGGAGCAAGATGCTACTAAGGAAAAAAACCTCCCTTGCCGGGTAGGTGAGCCTGGCAAAGACGAGATTATCCCCGGAAGCAAGCCCTCCTGGATCGTCCCGGCAGGCCTGCCGGGACAAGCGAAGGCAACCCACTCCACCGCACCACCTCACCACGACGTACATCGTCGATTAGTGAGGTGTCAAGCTCCAAGGTGACTAAGTGGCTTCTATATGCCACATGGCAGCTACCTCCTACAGAAAATACCTACAAGCAACACCCGTCCTGCAGCATGTCGAGCGAGCAGGCGTCAAGCTGGCGAAACGGCCCGACAGAGCCTGCCGGGCAAGCTATGACGTGACATTGAGCGGCACATTTAATGCGCTCTGTCAGCCTGCAGAGTTAGGTATGATAGCACTATTTTCTATCTAATCAGTGCGTAATGACTGATTTGCCACTGTGGTGACCCCTTGATCTATAAAAGGAGGCCCATGGAAACCGTAGAGAGGATTCAGACTCTTGTGCACTCATACGCGCGTAGCCGTTCTCGTCCCAAGGCAACCCTGCCGGGCAAGAGCGCTACGCTTTGCACCACAATCCACCATCAATCCACCAAAGCAGGAGTAGGGTTTGATGCATCGCGGCGGCCGGAACCTGGGTAAAACTGCCCGTGTGATCTCTGCCATGCTGGCTCACGTTCGTCTGCTCTTTGCACAATGTGACGTCCCCCTACCAAGCCAGCAAGGGGCCTTCTAGTCCCATAAGTGGCCTTGATTTCCCACGACATATTTGGTGCGCCGGGTAGGGGGAGCACCTGCGTGAACCCGAAAGCATGAGCAGCGCGTCATCTTCATCGCCATTTTCATCGTCGACAGCTCCATCGACTATGGCGCCTAAGAAGAAGCCCGGAGCTGCGATTCACCCGTCTACCTCAAGGGCTCAGCCGCCCGCGACCACCAACGTCACGGGAAATGAGGGGACGCGTGAAGACGTGGACGTCGCGGGAGGCATGGTCGACGCAGGAGGCGTTGTCACCGCCATACCCGCGACCGAAGCAGAAGCGGGAGGCACCGGGGAAGGACATCATCAGCAAGATCCCAATGGCCACACTCCTCGAGGTACGGGTGGGGGGATTAGTTTACCCGCACCCTCTCTCCTCGCCGAAGGGCACAACCGAAGTGGTGGCGCTTGTTCTGAGGCGAACCGTATCCCTCCGGCCGTCCCCACCACGGGTACAACCGCGAGGCACGCGCCGCCTCCAGAACAAGCCAGCCCAGCTACTGTGCCCAGCAGAGCCGCCGGCCCTCAAGCGCCTCTGCTGCATGACCGCGCCATCCAAGCGGCTCGCTCACGCCAGCAAAGGCGCGACGCGGTTGCCACAGGCGCCATCAAGAGCCGAGCGACGCAACGAGCTTCATCATCTTCACCCATGCCAAGTATCGCCTCCGAGGCCATGGCGCGGGCCCAGTTGCTGTTGAGATTCCCTCCAGTGGCTGATCAGATGGACGAGTGGCGAGCCACTATCCAAAGCTTGATTGGCTTCACTGAGGAGGGAGGATCGCAGCGGGCTGGGCCGCCTCGGCCTCCCCAGGAGTCAACAACGGCTCATGCGGCTGGCCGCACGGAAGGGGCTGCCCCCATGGTGCAGTCTCCACCTCGGCAAGCTGCACGAGAGCCACGTATCCAAGAGGCCGACGACATCTCAATGGCCTCCACTGATCCTCGAGTACGACAAGAACCACGGCGAGCCCCGGAGGGGGAAGCCACGCGCGCCATCGGCGAGCGGTGTCGCGACGACCACCGCCAACCCAACAGGTGTGTGATACGTCCATTTTGCATCATGTTTACCTACTGTTATTTATGTTGTTTTATTGCATAATAATGCTTTTTGGAGTAATTCTAATGCCTTTTCTCTCATAATATGCAAGGTAGACACGAAGAGGGAGAATTCCGGCAGCTGGAAATCTGGACTTGAAAAAGCTACGACAGGCTACCTATTCTGCACAACTCCAGATAAGTTGAAACTTCACGAGGATTTTTTATGGAATATATGAGAATTATTGGAGCAAATAAGTACCAGAGGGGACCCACCAGGTGGGCACAACCCACCTGGGTGCGCCAGGGAGCCCATGCATGCCCTGGTGAGTTGTGCTCCCCTAGGCCCACCTCCGGTGCCCCTCTTCTGGTACATAAGTCATTTTGACCTAGAAAAAAATAAGGAGAGGACTTTTAGGATGAAGCGCCACCATCTCGAGGCGGAACTTGGGAAGGAGCACTTTTGCCCTCCGGCGGAGCGATTCCATCGGGGGAACTTCCCTCCCGGAGGGGGAAATCATCGTCATCACCACCACCACCAACTCTCCCATCTTTGGGAGGGAAGTATCCATCAACATCTTCAACAACACCATGTCCTCTCAAACCCTAGTTCATCTCTTGTTTTCAATCTTTGTACCGGAACTATAGATTGGTGCTTGTGGGTGACTAGTAGTGTTAATTACATCTTGTAGTTGATTACTATATGGTTTATTTGGTGAATGATTACATGTTCATATCCATTATGCTATTTAATGCCCCTCTGATCTTGAGCATGATTATCATTCGTGAGTAGTTACTTTTGCTCTTGAGGTCATGGGAGAAATCATGTTGCAAGTAATCATGTGAACTTGATATGTGTTCGATATTTTGATGATATATATGTTGTGATTCCCTTAGTGGTGTCATGTGAACATCGACTGCATGGCACTTCACCATATTTGGTCCTAACGGAATGCATTGTGGAGTAGTTATTAGATGATGGGTTGCCAGAGTGACAAAAGCTTAAACCCTAGTTTATGCGTTATTCTGTAAGGGACTGACTGGATCCAAAAGTTTAATGCTATGGTTAGAATTGATTCTTAATACTTTTGTCGTAGTTGTGGATGCTTGCGAGGGAGTTAATCGTAAGTAGGAGGTTTGTTAAAGTAAGAACAACACCTAAGCACTGGTCCACCCACATACCAAATTATCAAAGTAGTGAACACGAATCGAACCAACATGATGAAAGTGACTAGATGAAATTCCTGTGTACCCTCAAGAACACTTTGCTTATCATAAGAGACCATTTTGGCCTGTCCTTTGGCTCAAAAGTATTGGGCTACCTTGCTGCACTTTTGTTACTACTACCGTTACTTGCTCGTTACAAATTATCTTGTTATCAAACTACTCTGTTACTTACAATTTCAGCACTTGCACACATTACCTTGCTGAAAACCACTTGTCATTTCCTTCTTCTGCTTGTTGGGTTTGACACTCTTGCTTATTGAAAAGGCTACAATTGATCCCATATAATTGTGGGTCATCAAGACTCTTTTCTGGCACCGTTGCCTGGGAGTGAAGCGCACTTGGTAAGTGGAAATTGGTAATGAAAAATTATTACTATGTGCTGAAATTTATTGTCACTTGTTACTATGGAAAACAATCCTTTGAGGGGTTTGTTCTATGTATCTTCACCTCAATCGGAGCCACAATTAGTTACCCCTCAACCTACTGCACCTACTAAAAATATTGAATATGAAATTCCTCCGGGTATGGTAGAACAACTGCTAGCTAATCCTTATGCAGGAGATGGAACCGAACATCCTGATATGCACTTGATATATGTGGATGAAATTTGTGGATTGTTTAAGCTTGCAGGTTTACCCGGAGATGAATCTAAGAATAAGGTTTTCCCTTTATCTTTGAAGGGAAAGGCATTGACATGGTATATGCTATGTGATGACATTGGATCTTGGAACTGGAATCAGTTGAAATTGGAATTCCATCAAAAACATTATCCTATGCATCTAGTTCATCATGATCGGAATTATATATATAATTTTTGGCCGCGTGAAGGAGAAAGTATTGCTCTAGCGGGGGGGGGGGAGGCTTAAGTCAATGTTATATTCATGCCCCAATCATGAGCTCTGAAGAGAAATTATTATTCAGAATTTTTATGCTCGGCTTTCTCGTAATGATCAATCCATGCTCGATACTTCTTGTACTGGTTCTTTTATGAAGAATACTATTGAATTCCGATGGGATCTTTTAGAAAGAATTAAATGCAACTCTGAAGATTGGGACCTCGACGAAGGTAAAGAGTCAGGTATTGAGCCTAAGTTTGATTGTGTTAAATCTTTTATGAATACCGATGCTTTTCAAAAGTTTAGCACTAAATATGGACTTGACTCTGAGATAGTAGCTTCCTTTTGTGAATCTTTTGCTACACATGTTGATCTTCCTAAAGAGAGGTGGTTCAAATAACACCCACCAATGAAAGAAGAAATTAAAGAACTAGTAAAAGGTAAAGATGAAACTATCATTTATAATGTTGATCCAGTTATTCCCACTGCTATATTGAAAAACCACCTTTCTGTGTTAGGATGAAGGAACATGCTAAAGTTTCAACTGTGGTCAGCAAAAGTTATATTAGAACACCTAAACCAGCTGAACAAATCAAAATAGAACCTAGTGTTGCTATGGTTAAAGATCTCTTGGTCGATAATATTGATGCGCATGTTATTTACTTCTATGAAGCTGCAAGAATTGCCAAACCCAATGAGAAAGATAAACATAGACCTATTTTTGGCATGCCTGTTGTCTCAGTTAAGATAGGAGATCAATGTTATCATGGTTTATGTGACATAGGTGCTAGCCTGAGTGCTATTCCTTTTACCTTATATCAAGAAATTATGAATGACATAGCACCCGCTGAGATAGAAGACAGATGTTACTATTAAGATTGCCAGTAGAGATACTATATCACCAATTGGGATTGTTAGAGATGTTGAAGTTTTGTGTGGGAAAATAAAATACCCTACTGATTTTCTTGTTCTTGGTTCCCCACAAGATGACTTTTGTCCCATTATCTTTGGTAGACCTTTCTTGAACACCCTTAATGATAAAATAGATTGTGAGTAACAAACTGTCGGTGTTAGTTTTGGTGATGAATCTCATGAGTTTAATTTTTCTATGTTTGGTAGAAAGCATAATAATAAGGAATTGCCTTGTAAGGATGAAATAATTGGACTTACTTCTATTGCTGTACCTCCTACTGATCCTTTAGAACAATATTTGCTAGACGATGAAAATGATTTGCATAGGCATGAAAGAAATGAAATACATAGAATCTTGTTGGAACAACAACCTCTTCTTAAACACAATCTGCCTATTGAAACTCTAGGAGGTCCTCCTCCACCTAAAAGGTGATCTTGTGTTTAAATTAAAACAATTGCAAACACTTTTAAATATTCTTATCTTGAAGAGAAAAAGATATATCATGTTATTATTAGTGCTAACCTTTCAGAACATGAAGAAGAAAGATTATTGAAAGTTTTAAGGAAGCACCGAGCTGCTATTGGATATACTCTTGATGATCTTATGGGCATTAGTCCCACTCTATGCCAGCACAAGATTAATATGGAACCTGATGCTAAACCCGAACGTTGGTTAAATCTGAAGAAGAAAGAAGTGGTAAGAACGGAAATATTGAAACTTCTGGAAGCAGGTGTAATCTATCCTATAGCTGCTAGTAAATGGATAAGATCTGTTCATTGTGTCCCTAATAAGGGAGGTATTACTGTTGTTCCTAATGATAAGAATGAACTTATTGCACAAAGAATTGTCACATGCTATAGAATGGTAATTGATTTTAGAAAATTGGGAGAAGTGCCACTTTATGTTTAATGAAGGTATTGTTTTGGGCCATAAAATTTCTGAAAGAGGTATTGAGGTGGACAAAGCCAAGGTTGATGCAATTGAGAAAATGCCATGTCCTAAAGATATGAAAGGTATTAGTAGTTTCCTTGGTCATGCTGGTTTTTATAGGAGATTTATCGAAGACTTTTCTAAAATTTCTAGGCCTCTTACAAATCTTTTGCAAAAGGATATCACTTTTGTTTTTGATGATGATTGTTTGGAAGCCCCAAAACACTCAAGAAAGCCTTAATTTCTGCACCTATTGTTCAACCACCTGATTGGAACTTGCCTTTCGAAATTATGTATGATGCTAGTGATTATGCTATTGGTGTTGTTCTAGGACAAAGAGTTGATAAGAAACTTAATGTTATCCACTATGCTAGTAAAACTTTAGACAATTCTCAACAAAATTATGCTACTACTAAAAAATAATTCTTAGCAGTGGTGTTTGCTTCTGATAAATTTAGATCCTACATTGTCAATTCCAAAGTGACTGTTCACACCGATCATGCTGCTATAAAATATCTTATGGAAAAGAAAGGTGCTAAACCTAGATTCATTAGGTGGGTTCTTCTACTACAAGAATTTGATTTGCATATCACCGATAGAAAAGGAGCGGAGAACCCTATGGCTGATAACTTGTCTAGGCTTGAAAATATTCTTGATGACCCACAACCTATTAATGATACTTTCCCTGATGAACAGTTAGCTGCAATAAATGTTTCTAATAACACTCCTTGGTATGCTGACTATGCTAATTATATTGTTGCTAAGTACATACCACCTAGCTTTACTTACCAACAAAATAAAAAATTCTTCTATGATTTAAGACATTACTTTTGGGATGACCCACATCTTTATAAAGAAGGAGTAGATGGTATTATTAGACGTTGTGTACCAGAGCATGAACAGGAACAAATCCTACGGAAATGTCACTCCGAAGCTTATGGAGGACATCACCCGGGAGATAGAACTGCTCACAAGGTATTGCAATCTGGGTTTTATTGGCCTACTCTATTCAAGGATGCCCGTAAGTTTGTCTTCTCTTGTGATGAATGTCAAAGAGTAGGTAATATTGGTAAGCGTCAAGAAAGGCCTATGAATTATTTACTTGCTGTAGAACCATTTGATTTTTGGGGATTTGACTTCATGGGACCTTTTCTTTCCTCTAATGGGTATACTCATATGTTGGTCGCTGTTGATTATGTTACTAAGTGGGTAGAAGCTATTCTGATCACGACACCTCTATTAAAATGCTTAAGGAAGTTATTTTCCCAAGGTTGGAGTCCCTAAATATTTAATGACTGATGGTGGTTTACACTTTATTCATGGTGCTTTCCGTAAAATGCTTGCCAAGTATGATGTTAACCATAGAATTGCATCACCCTATCATCCTCAGTCTAGTGGTCAAGTTGAACTTAGCAATAGAGAAATAAAACTAATGTTACAAAAGACTGTCAATAGGTCCCGGAAGAATTGGTCTAAGAAATTAGATGATGCACTTTGGGCTTATAGAACAGCATATAAAAATCCTATGGGTATGTCTCCTTATAAAATGGTTTATGGAAAAGCTTGTCATTTGCCTCTTGAGTTAGAACATAAAGCATATTGGACAATTAAAGAACTCAACTATTATTTCAAACTTGCTCGTGAAAAGAGGTTATTTGATATTAGCTCATTAGATAAATGGAGAACCCATGCTTATGAAAATGCAAAGTTATTCAAAGAAAAAGTTAAATGATGGCATGATAAAAGAATCCAAAAGCGCGAGTTCAAGGTTGGAGAATATGTTCTTTTGTACAACTCTCTTTTCTGATTCTTTGCAGGAAAACTCCTCTCCAAATGGGAAGGACCTTATGTTATCAAGGAGGTTTATCGAGCTAGAGCTGTCAAAATGAATAATGCTGAAGGTACTAACCCGAAGGCTGTTAATGGGTAACGAATAAAACATTATATCTCATGTATGCCGATTAATGTTGAAAGCAATATTATCCAAACTATGACACCGGAGGAACACATAAAAGAAACCTTCCGGAACACTCCAGAATCGTGAAAAAGAGGAGGTACGTGATACGGTAAGTAAACGGACTCCAAAAAGTCTGCAAAAATATTGTTGTCAGTTTTGGAATATTTAGAAAATTAGGAAAATAAGAAACTACCAGGAAGGTGACCCTGGTGGGCACAAGACACCAGGGCGCGCCTAGCTTGTCAGGCGCACCCAGGTGGGTTGTGCCCTCCTCGGGTACCTTCCAGACTCTGTTTTTCTTTTGTTTGAATGTTTTCAAGATTAAAAAAATCTTTATATACCCCCCGAAGCTATTGACCTCTGTATCGTGGAGAAATCTCCTATTTTCTTTTGCTTGCTGTTTTCTGTCAGAGCTGTTAAGCCAGGCATCATGTCTTCTTCTACCTCCAACGAGATGGAAGAGGATGCTTGGTTGATGAAGATCGAGCTAAAGAGGGAAGAGCTCATTGGAGCCGCCAAGGAGGACAAGGGCAAGGAGGCTACCGGAGATCAAATGCCGGTCATCGAGCAAGCACTGCCTACCGAGGAGGAAGAATAAGATATCCTTAAACCTTACTATGCTAATCTTACCCCTACTGAGATTGAAGCCTTTCGGATCATTGAAACAGTTCGTTTGCAAAATAAATATCTCACTTGTGAAAATATTCTGCATCAAGAGCACATCATCTTCCTCTGGAGCATCATCCGTAGATTGGAGAATCTCTTGATCATGAAGGACAAGATCGCTACTGAAAGGATCGATATGGTTGACTAGAGGGGGGGGGGGGTGAATAGGCAACTAACAATTTTTAAGCTTTTCTTTAGAAAATTAAACTTTGCAACAAAATAGGTTGTCTAGATGTGCAACTAAGTGAGCAACCTATATGATCCAATGACAACTAGCACACAAGGAAGCTAAGGATGTAAACAAGTAGACTTGCAAAAGTAAAGGCACGAGATAACCAAGAGTGGAGCCGGAGGAGACGAGGATGTGTTACCGGAGTTCCTTCCTTTTGAAGGGAAGTACATCTCCGTTGGAGCGGTGTGGAGGCACAATGCTCCCCAAGAAGCCACTAGGGCCACCGTATTCTCCTCACGCCCTCACACAATGCGAGATGCCGTGATTCCACTATTGGTGCCCTTGAAGGCGGCGACCGAACCTTTACAAGCAAGGTTGGGGCAATCTCCACAACGACCGGAGGCTCCCAACAACAACAACAACACCACGAAGCTTCACCACAATGGAGTATGGCTTCGAGGTGACCTCAACCGTCTAGGGTGCTCAACACCCAAGAGTAACAAGATCCGCAAGGGATAAGTGGGGGGAATCAAATTTCTCTTGGTGGAAGTGTAGATCTGGGCCTTCTCAACCAATCCCGAGCAAATCAACAAGTTTGATTGGCTAGGGAGAGAGATCGGGCGAAAATGGAGCTTTGAGCAACAATGGAGCTTTGGGGGAAAGAGGTGGATCAACTAGGAAGAAGAAGACCCCCTTTTATAGTGCGGGAGCACATCCAACCGTTACCCCACTTAGCAACCCCGCACTGGGCGGTACTACCGCTAGGGAAGGGCGGTACTACCGCTGAGAGCGGTACTACCGCTCCCTTCCTGGCGGTACTACCGCGCTGAAGAGGGAGTCAGGCCACTGGCCCCAGAGCGGTACTACCGCGGGAGAGGAGCGGTACTACCGCTTCTACTGCCGCTACTAGTACCGCAAAACCCGACACGAGAAAACATCGTCTCGAATCGAGGCAGAAGTAGGCGCGGTACAACAGAGGTACTACAGCCGAAGCCCGCGAGCTGTACTACCGCTCAACGGAGCGGTACTACCACTGAGAGCGGTACTACCGCTCAGCGGAGCGGTACTACCGCTAGGAGGCTTCAGCGGTACTACCGCCGTAGATCGCAGTACTACCGCTGGCACAGGGTGAAGCAGGTATGGAGGAGAAGTGTAGCTACAAAGAAGCGACAAGAAGACGACGGGTGTGATAAGGGTGTGTACGTGTTGATTCCACCCTAGTCTTACCAAAGCGGATCCCCTCTTAATAGTATGGTGAGTCCTACGAAACTAGTCCACCAGCAATGAAACGCAGGAGCTACACCGTCTTGAATAAAAACACCAAGGGGAGGAAATCGTCTCGTGCCAATGGATGATTCTCTGAAAGAACTTAACGCACACGATTAGACCGCAAAAGCATTGTCATCAATCACCAAAACCACTAGGGAATAAATATGCCCTTACAATTTCCCCCTTTTTGGTGGATTGATGACAATACGGGATTTGCATAAACATGATATAGTAA
Organism: Triticum aestivum; assembly: GCF_018294505.1. Lineage (NCBI taxonomy): Eukaryota > Viridiplantae > Streptophyta > Magnoliopsida > Poales > Poaceae > Triticum > Triticum aestivum. The sequence goes on from NC_057807.1 coordinate 158,983,497, forward strand.
GCATACAACCCCGACGGTCCTAACATGTAGATGGGCTCCCCCTAAGTGTGTGCTATTTAGATAAGTGCTTTGGACTGGACAGCACACATACTTGGATCAAAGCTCCCCCTACATTTTAGGGACCAAAAAACTAAGCATGGTGTATGAGAGCAGCATAGATGATATAATAGAAAAACACGCAACTCATAAGCTAGATAGACATAGATAATGATACTGAAGGATAAGGTAGCATATGTCTCACACCATATGACTGGAACATAAGTCTCACTCGAACGTAGGTCTCACAGACAAACCAACCAAAGCAAAAGCGAGGAAAGCACGAACAAGACACGAACAAGAGATGAAGACACAACTCACAAATCCCTAAACTCTCTCCCCCTTTGGCACCGAGACACCAAAAAGGATAGGGAGTGTTGCTACCGCTCCAGGTGAGAGCAAATAATGGACACACGCATCAGAACTCAGAGGGATCATCTGCGCCACCATCGCCAGCCGGGAAGTGCTCAGCATCAGAATCAGTCCAAGGGCAGTGCTGCAGAATCCACTCCTCCTCCCCTGTGAGCTGATCCTCAGAGCCACTAACCACAGTAGCACCCATCTGACGCATGAGCTCCTTGTGGCGACCGCGGGCCTTCTTCTCAGCCACATGAGCCATGTACTGACCGTGAGACTCCATGCAGAAGAGCTTCTTTATCTTGGTCTTGAGCTTCTTGGCCCAAGATGGCTCTGTCCCAGAGGGCACGTAGTCATCATCTTCATCCTCAGCCTCAGCACCAAACTCCTCCTCAGTCTCCATGGTAGCAGCAGATGACGGAACTCCAGTCCTAGGGGCCTGAGTGCCCCAGTTATCCTTCTTCCTCAGACGCTTGACATCGTAAGAGACCAAATTGCCAATCTCCAGCACTACCTTGGGATAGACACGATCCCAGGCCTTCTCAATGAGCAGCATAATGAACGGACCATAGATCGGGCACTTGCGCTCGGAGATAGCAGAAACCAACTCAGCCCACATAACATGAGAGATATCCAAAGACTCCCCGGTGGGATTTTCCTTCTCACGCTGGCAGAAAAGAAGCATATCCACGAGATAAGAATGAACCTGGTCCAGATTCCCAATGCGAGGGAAAAGAGTCTCTCTGAAGACGCGATGCAGGATATCCAGATAGGCAGGCAGCTCATAGGTTTCCTTGTGTGTCTCAGGATTGATCTTCAGAGTGCAGTATGGCCAGAGAGCCTGCTTGTGAGTGCAGTGTGCGCGAGCATGGGGGCGAAAGACAACCGGAGACTCAAGACCTATATCTTCCACCCCAAGCAACTCCATGAAAGCTTTCCACTTGACAGAAAGCATCTTGCCATTTGTCATCCAAGTCAGTGTCCTATCCTCATCAGTCCCTAGATGAACCGTGGCATAGAATTGGGCCACAATATCAGCATCGTAGTCCTTGTTGAATTGCATGATCCTGAGAATGTTCAGTTGAGTGCACATCTGAAGAGCTTCACCAAAGTAGTCGGGATCACTCGCCATATGCTCGGTGTCGATGGAGTGCACGTTGACATAGAGATTCTTCTTGGCTTTGAGAACATCAAAGAAGATGGCAAACTGGAATCTGTTCTAGAACGGACGGTTGACCAAAGTGGGATCTTGGTCGTTCTCATACGGGTTGCGACGGCGCCTAGCCAGAACTCTTTGGGAGGCATTTCAGGCACGGTTTTGGTTGCCTTGGGCTTGACCCCAGCCTTCTTCTGGAGTTGAGGTGGAGGTGGAGCACTTGAGGATCCTCCGGCAGGCTCGGTGGTGTGGTAGCGCTTGGACGTGGCACGTCCGGGATTGACACGACGAGCCTGATGCTCCGGGACCTCATCACCTGGAACCACACACAAGAACACGCAAACAACCAGAAAACACGAGCATAAGACACAAAACACGAGGAAAAAGATCACTGAAAGGTAGAAGTAGAGTGGAAGTTGGTAGAGGGCGGTAGTACCGCGAGCGGATAGCGGTAGTACCGCCCTGGAAGGGCGGTAGTACCGCTCGGGGCGGGGAAACAACAGTTTCCTACTACCATGGTCAGATCCGGCACTACCGTCCTACCAAATTCAAAAATACTCCAACCAAACATCAATCCAAACTGCCTAGAAGCATTCTCCACCCTACTCAAGCCTAGATTTGGCCAAAAATCTGAAGATGCAAGTGCTACTGCCCCTAGATGCTAGGTTGGAAACCTAGACAAAAGGAACAAGAGAACGGGGGCAATACCGGCATCCATGGCAAGAGGACAAGGTGGGGATCGATTCCACCGAAGGGAATGGAGAGGGATGGCCCGGAGAGAGAGATCCGCCGGAGCCCTCCCGCGCCGCCGATTGCTGGAGAGAGAGAGGAACATGCGAGGGGGCGTGTGAATGGGTATGGGGGAGAAGAAACTCCCCCTGCCCCCGATATAACCCCCACTCGTGCCTCTCAGCGGTAGTACCGCGCTGGAGGGCGGTAGTACCGCTTGGAGCGGTAGTACCGCTCGCCAGCGGCGGTAGTACCGCCAGCAACTGACAAGTGCTTCTAGGCTGAAAACAAACAAGAAAGGAAAAGCGGGAAATCAAGGACAAGGAATAACCAGACCAACAAGACGACACACACACGAAACACGAAACGAGAACTCACTCCTTCAAAGCAAACAAAAGGAGCGAGCTCTGGCCTCTCTCAAGAGAGGGCGGTGGCCGGAGCCACCTATGTATGAGTCAATTGGTATGGCACCGCAAAGAATTATCCTTGGGCCCATGACCAAAACTCGTCTTTGAAGCACAAGTACCATAAAAAATGGCTAATGTGAAAGAGTTGATCTATTTATGCATAACGGGGGGAGGGAGAGTTCATTGAGAGAACAACACTCCCCCTATCTCCATGCCTACACATAAACGAGACAACAAGTTGAGTGTGGTGGGGGGTGCATGGTTTCAAGTCACATTGCTCAAATCAATGATATTTAGCTCATGCCTTAACTCGCGAAATCTTGCTTCATCCAAGGGCTTCGTGAAAATATCTACAAGGTTATCATGAGTGTTGACATACTTGAGCTCGATCTCCCCTCACCTAATGTGATCCCGGATGAAGTGATACCGAATCTCAATGTGCTTCGTCTTGAAGTGTTGCACTGGGTTGAGAGAAATCTTGATGGCACTTTCATTGTCACACCAAAGAGGCACTTTGTCACAAATGACACCGTACTCCTTTAAAGTTTGCCTCATCCATAGGAGTTGAGCACAACAACTGCCGGCCGCCACATACTCCACTTCGGTGGACGAGAGAGACACACAACTTTGCTTCTTGGAAGACCAACTTACCAAAGAGCAACCAAGAAATTGGCACCCTCCAGAAGTGGACTTCCTATCCACTTTGTCTCCCGCCCAATCAGAATCAGTGAAACCTTCAAGCTTGAAGTTTGCTCCTCTTGGGTACCATAAGCCAAAGTTTGGGGTATGAGCCAAATATCGAAAGATTCGCTTGACCGCCACAAAGTGACTTTCCTTTGGTGCGGCTTGAAAACGTGCACACATCCCCACACTCACCATGATATCCGGTCTATATGCACAAAGGTAAAGCAAGGAGCCAATCATGGAGCGATATACCTTCTGATCCACTTCTTTACCATTGGGATCGATGTCAAGTTGGCATTTGGTAGGCATTGGTGTAGTGGCCGGCTTGACATCACTTAGCTTGAATCTTTTAAGCATGTCTTGAGTGTATTTGGCTTGGTTGATGAAGGTTCCTTCTCTTCTTTGTTTGATGTCGAAACCAAGGAAGAACTTCAACTCTCCCATCGAGGACATCTTAAAATTGGAGGTCATGAGTGCGGCAAATTCTTCATTGAAAGTTTTGTTAGGAGAACCAAAGATAATATCATCAACATATAGTTGGCATACAAACAACTCCCCGTTAACCTTCTTAGTAAAAAGAGTGGGGTCGATTTGTCCTACTTCAAATCCACAATCTTGTAGCAACTCGGTAAGGTGATCATACCACACACGTGGGGCTTGTTTAAGGCCATAGAGTGCCTTATCGAGTTGATACACATGATCCGAAAAGTAGGGGTCCTCGAACCCGGGGGGTTTCTTGACATAGACCAACTCATTAATGGGACCATTAAGAAAAGCACTTTTCACATCCATTTGTTGCAACTTAAAGTTGTGATGGGAAGCATATGCAATCAACAAACGAATGGATTCAAGACGAGCAACTGGAGCAAAGGTTTCACCGTAGTCGATACCCTCGACTTGGGAGTAGCCTTGTGCTACCAATCTCGCCTTGTTGCGAATGATGTTCCCATGAGCATCTTGCTTGTTCTTGAAGATCCACTTGGTTCCAATGACGTTGTGGTTCCCCGATGGCCTTGGCACCAGTCTCCACACTTTGTTGTACTCGAAGTTGTTGAGTTCTTCATGCATGGCATTGAGCCAATCCGAGTCTTCGAGCGCCTCATAGACCTCTTGGGGTTCAACACAAGAGACAAACGCGTGATGTTCACAATAGTTTGCTAATTGTCTACGAGTGCTTACCCCCTTTCTTAGACTTCCAACCACATTTTCCATGAGATGGCCTTGGGTGGTGAGGTTGGAAGCAATCTTCGCGGCACGACGCTCTAAATCCTCCTCGGATGTGGAAGGAGGAGGGTTGACTTGATCATCTTGAGCGCCGTCTTGAGCTTGTTCTTGATCTTGAGGATGCTCTTGATCTTGAACTTGCTCGAGGGGGAGAACTTGACCTTGGGCATCATTTAGAGGTTCACCACCATCTTGAGGTTGATCTTGCCCTTGGTCTTGTTCACGAGGTAGAGGGCCTTCACTTTGTTCTTCGGAAGCGTGTGGGTCTTGATGAAGTGATGGCTCTACTTGAGTAGAGCATTGTCCTTCTCCTTCGGCCACAAGGGGTTCCTCAATGGGTAGAATTTGACCAATACCCATTCTTCTTATGGCTTGGGGAGGAATTTCATCACCTACATCACAAGTACCACTTTGCTCCACTTGGGAGCCGTTATTTTAGTCAAACTCCACGTTACACGTCTCCTCAATGAGTCCGGTGGACTTGTTGAGGACACGGTAAGCATGAGAGTCTGTAGCATAACCAACAAATATGCCCTCATGAGCTCTAGCCTCAAATTTAGACAAACGAACACCTTTCTTGAGAATGAAACACTTACAACCGAAGACCCGGAAGTACTTGAGGTTGGGCTTGTTGCCGGTGAGTATCTCATAAGGGGTCTTGTTCAAGCCTTTGCGAAGATAGAGCCGATTTGATGCATGACAAGCGGTGTTGATGGCTTCGGCCCAAAAGTTGTACGGAGACTTGAACTCCGCCATCATGGTTCTTGCCGCATCCATCAACGTCCGGTTCTTTCTCTCCGCAACACCATTTTGTTGAGGGGTATATGGTGCAGAATATTGATGCTTGATCCCCTCATCACTAAGAAACTCATCCAAGGTGTAGTTCTTGAACTCGGTGCCGTTGTCACTTCTTATTGTCAAGATCTTTGCATCATGTTGACGTTGAGCTTCATTTGCAAAGTTGATGATGGTTTGTTGAGTCTCACTCTTCCTCTTGAAGAAGTATACCCACGTGTATCTTGAATAATCATCCACAATCACCAAGCAATACTTTCTTCCTCCAAGACTATCACAGGATGGAGGCCCAAAGAGATCCATGTGAAGGAGCTCCAAGGGTCTCTTCGAGTAGATGATGGTTGAAGGAGGGTGAGCCTTTTCATGAAGCTTCCCTTCGATACAAGCACTGCAAGCACGATCTTTGGCAAAGCTAACGTTTGTTAGTCCACGAACATGGTCCCCCTTGAGAAGACTTTGCAAAGATCTCATATTGACGTGGGCTAAACGGTGATGCCAAAGCCATCCCACGTCAACTTTAGCCATTAGGCATGTCGCGGTCTTAGTGGGTCGCTCCGAAAAGTTAATCCCATAAAGACCGTTCTCGACATGCCCAACAAAGGCTACTTTAAGAGTCTTGCTCCACAAGAGGGCCACGGTATCAATGTCAAAGAATGTAGCAAAGCCCATGAGTGCAAGTTGACGAACGGAAAGCAAATTGTATGCAAGGGACTCAACAAGCATGACTTTCTCGATCGTTAGATCATGAGAAATGACAACCTTGCCGAGACCCAATACCTTAGAATGTGATGCATCACCCCACTCGACATTGGTGGGCATAGATGGAATCTCTTGCACGTCCACCACCAAGTCCTTGCTTCCGGTCATATGATTTGTTGCTCCACTATCGAGCAACCATGATCCTCCACCGGAAGCAAACACCTACACGAGATCAATGCTTGGTTTTAGGTACCCATTTAGTAATGGGTCCTTTGATGTTAGTAACAAGGGTCTTGGGAACCCAAATAGACCATTCAATGTACTCATAAGAAGAACCAACAAATCGAGCATAAACATGTCCATCACTAGCACGGCACAGCACATATGACGGGTTAAAGTCGCCGACTTTGTTTGAGGAAATGCTTTTGCCCTTTTGGACATCAACTCCCTTCACTTTCTCCTTTTTCTTCTCAGGAGCACCCTCTCCCTCTTTCACAAACGTTTGTTTGAGAGAAGGAGGATGATTTGTCTTGTTCTTCTTCTTCTTCTTGCTCTTGGACTTGGGTGCAAACCCAATTCCTTCCTTGGCCACAACTTCCTTTTGATTGCTCAAAAGGTCGTTGAGGTTTTTCTCACCTTGAATGAAAGACACAAGGCCTTTCTCAAGTTAATCCTTCAGCTTGGCATTTTCCTCCACAAGATGCACATGCTCACAACATGGGTTAGTAGCACATGCATTATCAATTAATACCATATGAGGAAAGGTGGCCTTTTCCTTGATTAGCTTAACTTGGAGTTGAGCATGAGACTCCTTGAGGCTAGCATGAGTACCCTTCAAGACCTTGTGGGCCTTGTCAAGTACCTCAAACTCCTCTTTGAGTCTAGCATGATCAACCCCAAGTTTAGCCTTCTCGGAAGTTAGCACACGAGACATGGCAATAGCATGATCAAGATCTTTCTTTATCTTAGCATGGTCATCATTGTGTGACTCCTCAAGAGTCAAACGATGCACACGCTCTTCTTCAAGAGCATTAGAGAGATCCGATATCTCATCGGCATAATCACAACTATGACCTTCCATCTTAGAGATGGTTTCTTAGTGAGCCTCGATCATGTCATTGGCCTCACCAAGTTGTTCCAAGAGAGCAACAAAGTGCTTCTTGGACTTGCCCTTGAGCTTACTCATAAAAGACTCAAACTCATTTACTTCTTCATTAGACCCACAATGTTCATCAATGCAATCCTCCACGGAGGGATTAGGAATGATGGTGGTTTTAATGTTGGGGGTTACCTTGTTTGAAGCTTTAGCCATGAGGCATTTGGCGGTGATGTTTTCGTTGGGTGAATCAAAGAGAGACACCCGGGGAGTAGTGGCAATGGCAATGGATGCCATGGCCATTGCTTCTTCATTTTCATCATCATCGTCATCCTCTTGGTATTCTTCTTGAACCACCAACCCACGTGTGGGAGTCCTTTTGGCGAAGTTGTTCTTGTTGGGGAAGGACTTGGCTTTGTCTTTTCGGATGAACTTGCCACCATTGTCTTCCCGCTTCTCGTAAGGACAATCTGCAATGAAATGGCTCACATTGCCACAATTGAAGCAAGTTCTAACTCGTTGCTTGCCCTTGACGCCACTGGAGTTGTTCTTGTTGAAGTTGGGTCTAGAACTCTTCTTGTTCCAAAATTGTCTTGAAGCAAGGGCCATGTGCTCATGATAATGAAATTTGGTGTCTTCGGGGTTGCTTTCCTCATCTTCCACTTATTCCTCTTCTTCCACAATAACCTTGGCCTTCAGAGCAAGGTTGGGCTTCTTAGCCCTTTGGGAACGAAGCACCGCATTGTCGGCGGTCTTATCCAAGATGTTCATTGCAATAAACTCATCCAACACTTCACTAGAGGACATGGAGTGGAAGTCCGGTCTTTGGCGGATGACAGAGGACATGGCCTTGTTGTAAGGCATCATGGCCTTGAGGAACTTGCGCTTGATCCAGTTGTCATCCGTGTCCTTACTCCCATGATCTCGGAGTGCGACCGCAAGTTTGGTCACTCTTCGAAATAGCTCACGAGGTTCTTCATCCTCTTTCATTGCAAACTCATCGGCTTCATCTTGCACCACTTCATAGTTGGAGCGTTGAATGCTAGCACTTCCTCTGTACATACGCTCGACACACTTCCATGCGTCTTTAGCCATGGAATGAGGTCGAAGATGAGGAAGATCTTCGGGAAGGATAGCATCTTGGATGATGAAGAGAGAACTCTCATTGAATTGATTGTCTACTTCTTCTCGAGGGGTGAAGTTGCTTGGGTCATGAGGAAAGAAACCTTCTTCAATGATTCTCCAAAGGTTAGTGTTCACATGTTTTAAATGTCGCTTGAAGCAATAAACCCAAGAATCAAAATCTTCATTTTTTACATACTTAGGAGGAGGACCGGCATGATTCAAATGAGTGGAGGGAATCGGTCCTTTATAGATAGGAGGTTCCACATGGGCAAAGATGCTGGTGCCATTTCTACCACTAGTAGACGGACTCTTTTCATTGTTAGCTTCCCCCTTACCGGAGTTAGCATCCGTCACCTTGTTAGTGGGATCACCCACTTTCATAGGCGAGGTAGACAGTTTAAGTCCCTCTAGAAATTCGGTAAGCATGCTTTTAACCTCGGCCGTCATGGAGGTTTTCAATGTGTCTAAAGCCACATTGAATTCCTCACGTGAGACCGAGGCTCCCCCTTCGGCCGAAGATGAGATGGGATTCACACCGGAGTGTTCCTCCGCACCATCGTTGGTGTCAACCATACTCTTCGGATGGTAAAGTCCTTAATAAAGAGACGAGGCTCTGATACCAATTGAAAGGATCGATATGGTTGACTAGAGGGGGGGGGGTGAATAGGCAACTACCAATTTTTAAGCTTTTCTTTAGAAAATTAAACTTTGCAACAAAATAGGTTGTCTAGATGTGCAACTAAGTGAGCAACCTATATGATGCAGTGACAACTAGCACACAAGGAAGCTAAGGATGTAAACAAGTAGACTTGCAAAAGTAAAGGCACGAGATAACCAGGAGTGGAGCCAGAGGAGACGAGGATGTGTTACCGGAGTTCCTTCCTTTTGAAGGGAAGTACGTCTCCGTTGGAGCGGTGTGGAGGCACAATGCTCCCCAAGAAGCCACTAGGGCCACCGTATTCTCCTCACGCCCTCACACAATGCGAGATGCCGTGATTCCACTATTGGTGCCCTTGAAGGCGGCGACCGAACCTTTACAAGCAAGGTTGGGGCAATCTCCACAACAACCGGAGGCTCCCAACAACAACAACAACACCACGAAGCTTCACCACAATGGAGTATGGCTTCGAGGTGACCTCAACCGTCTAGGGTGCTCAACACCCAAGAGTAACAAGATCCGCAAGGGATAAGTAGGGGGAATCAAATTTCTCTTGGTGGAAGTGTAGATCTGGGCCTTCTCAACCAATCCCGAGCAAATCAACAAGTTTGATTGGCTAGGGAGAGAGATCGGGCGAAAATGGAGCTTTGAGCAACAATGGAGCTTTGGGGGAAAGAGGTGGGTCAACTAGGAAGAAGAAGACCCCCTTTTATAGTGCGGGAGCACATCCAACCGTTACCCCACTTAGCAGCCCCGCACAGGGCGGTACTACCGCTAGGGAAGGGCGGTACTACCGCTGAGAGCGGTACTACCGCTCCCTTCCTGGCGGTACTACCACGCTGAAGAGGGAGTCAGGCCATTGGCCCCAGAGCGGTACTACCGCGGGAGAGGAGCGGTACTACCGCTTCTACTGCCGCTACTAGTACCGCAAAACCCGACACGAGAAAACATCATCTCGAATCGAGGCGGAAGTAGGCGCGGTACAACAGAGGTACTACAGCCGAAGCCCGCGAGCGGTACTACCGCTGAGAGCGGTACTACCGCTCGGCGGAGCGGTACTACCGCTAGGAGGCTTCGGCGGTACTACCGCCGTAGATCGCGGTACTACCGCTGGCACAGGGCGAAGCAGGTATGGAGGAGAAGTGCAGCTCCAAAGAAGCGACAAGAAGACGACGGGTGTGATAAGGGTGTGTACGTGTTGATTCCACCCTAGTCTTACCAAAGCGGATCCCCTCTTAATAGTACGGTGAGTCCTACGAAACTAGTCCACTAGCAACAAAACGTAGGAGCTACACCGTCTTGAATAAAAACACCGAGGGGAGGAAATCATCTCGTGCCCATGGATGATTCTCTAAAAGAACTTAACGCACACGATTAGACCGCAAAAGCATTGTCATCAATCACCAAAACCACTAGGGAATAAATATGCCCTTACAACTACCACTTCATCACCACCACCTCCTTCTTCATCACCAAAAGAAAATTGAGTATTGGGAATGGGCACTCCCCTTGGCTTTCGGCAAGCTTGGGGGAGGTGCCCCAGTATCGTATCACCTCCACTATCTTTTGCTTTTACTTTTCTTAGTTCGACCCATAGTTATCTTTTGCTTTAGATGAATAAAAGTTTAGTTCGGTCCTTTCTTTTCGAGAGTTTGCTTAGTGATCTATCTTTGTAATCGTGTGCGAGATTTATAATAAAGTTTAGTTTGAGTTTTGCTTTCTTTACTTTCATGTTTCAATAAAAAGAAAGGAAATAAATGAAAAAGATCATAGGCTAATCTTAAATGTAAGTAATGACATCACATAAGGAAAAGTATAAGTAGAAAATTTTATTGTAGAATGACAAACATAGCATTGGTCAATGATGCACATGAAAGAATTAATAAGGGAAGAGAAGATTCACATGTAACTACCCTATCTTGGAAATCTTTTGTTATTGTGAGCCCTCATCAAAATATTATACGCCAAAATTGTTGACATTGGGCAAGGAAGACAACGTAATGATTTATGTTGGTTCATATTCACATAGAAGCTATATTGTCATAGATCCTTCAACATGTGGTGCTTGCCCCCTATCTTTGCTAGCAAAAAATTCCGCACCAAGTAGAGATAATACTTGTGCATCCGAAAACCCTTAAACCCAAATCTTGTTTTGAGAGTCCACTGAAAGTGCAAATATCCCTAGGTGGTTTTGGTAATTCCTAACAACATATAGATCATTGAGTTAATGCTATTTCAAGATAAATATTTTAGGAAAGCTCAATGATTGGCATGGCATGGATGAGAAAAGTGGACCCCTCAAAATGCTAAGGACAAAAGGATTGTCTCAAGCTCAAAGCTCAAAGCTCAAGACTCTACATTTTATATTTTAGTGATCCAAGATCACATTGAGTCTATAGGAAAAGCCAATACTATCAAGGAGGGATGAGGTGTTGCTCAATGACTTACTTGCTCAAAGTGCTTAGTGATATGCTCCAAAGCCCTCAACTACTTTCTCACATCCACATATGACCTAAACCAAAAGTCAAACTTGGCCCCACCGATTCTTTCTATCCGGCGCCACCGAGTTCAGGTCTCTTAGCCACTGCCACAAACCCTAGGCAAATTGGTCTCACCGATAGGGATCTCGGTCTCATTGAGATGGGATTGTAATCTCTCTGTTTCCCTTCATAACGTTTCGGTACCACCAAGATGAGCGATCGGTCCCACCGAGATTGCAATGTAAACTCTCTGTTTCCTTTTTGTAACATTTCGGTCTGACCGAAATGAGCGAACCAGTCCCACCGAGTTTACCTGACCAACTCTCTGGTTAGCTTATTACCAAAATCGGTCCTATCGAGTTTGTGTAATCGGTCTCACCGAGATTACGTTATGCCCTAACCCTAACCACATCGGTCCTACCGAGTTGCATGTCGGTCTCACCGAAAATCCTAACGGTCACGAGATTTGCTGAATCGTTCCGACCGAGTTTCTCAATTCGGTCCCACCGAGATTGGCAAGTTGTGTGTAACGGTTAGATTTTGTGTGGAGGCTATATATACCCCTCCACCTCCTCTTCATTCGTGGAGAGAGCCATTAGAACGAACCTACACTTCCAACTTGCATTTTCTGAGAGAGAACCACCTACACTTGTGTTGAGACCAAGCTATTCCATTCCTACCATATGAATCTTGATCTATAGCCTTCCCCAAGTTGCTTTCCACTCAAATCTTCTTTCGACCAAATCCAAATCCTGTGAGAGAGAGTTGAATGTTGGGGAGACTATCATTTGAAGCACAAGAGCAAGGAGTTCATCATCAACACACCATTTGTTACTTCTTGGAGAGTGGTGTCTCCTAGATTGTCTAGGTGTCACTTGGGAGCCTCCGACAAGATTGTGGAGTTGAACCAAGGAGTTTGTAAGGGCAAGGAGATCACCTACTTCGTGAAGATCTACCGCTAGTGAGGCAAGTCCTTCGTGGGCGACGACCATGGTGGGATAGACAAGGTTGCTTCTTCGTGGACCCTTCGTGGGTGGAGCCCTCCGTTGACTCGCGCAACCATTACCCTTCGTGGTTTGAAGTCTCCATCAACGTGGATGTATGATATCACCACCTATCGGAACCACGACAAAAACATCCGTGTCTCCAATTGCGTTTGAATTCTCCAAACCCTTCCCTTTACATTCTTGCAAGTTGCATGCTTTACTTTCCGCTGCTCATATACTCTTTGCATGCTTGCTTGAATTGTGTTAAGATTGCTTGACTTGTGCTAAGTTAGCTAAAATCTGCCAAAGACTAAAATTGGGAAAAGGATAAGTTTTTATTTGGTCAAGTAGTCTAATCACCCCCCTCTAGAAATACTTTCGATCCTACAAGTGGTATCATAGCTTTGTTCTCCATTTGCTTTGATTTCCATAGCATTTGGTAGTCATAGCCTTGGTTTCACATCCTAGGAGAGTATGGCGTCTAGCGAGGGAAACTATCACCGTAGAGGTCCTTACTTTGATGGTACTAATTTTGCTAGTTGGAAGCATAAGATGAAAATGCATATTCTTGGACATAACCCCGCCGTTTGGGCTATTGTGTGTATTGGCTTGCAAGGTGAATTCTTTGATGGGAGAGAACCAAACCGTGAAGCTACCATGGAAGAGTTGAAGATGCTACAATACAACGTTCAAACAACGTTCAAGCTTGTGATATCCTCTTCAACAGATTGTGCCCCGAAGAATTCAACAAAATTAGCCGTCTTGAGAATGCAAAGGAAATTTGGGATACTTTGATTGATATGCACGAAGGTACCGACTCCGTCAAGGAATCCAAGTTGGATGTGCTTCAAAGTCAACTTGACAAGTTCAAAATGAAAGATGGTGAAGGTGTCGCTGAAATGTACTCTAGGCTTGCTCTTATCACAGATGAGATTGCCGGCTTAGGAAGTGAGGAGATGACTGACAAATTCAGCATCAAGAAGATCCTAAGAGCTTTGGACGGAAAATATGATACCGTGTGCACATTGATCCAAATGAAGCCCAATTACAAAGATCTCATGCCAACGGAAGTCATTGGAAGAATTGTTGCTCATGAGATGTCACTCAAGGATAAGGAGGAACTCCACAACAAGTCAAGTGGTGCTTGCAAAGCCTCGTGCGAAGCTCCCACATCATCAAGTGAGAAACAAACCTTCAATGAATAATTGAGCCTAATGGTGAAGAACTTCAACAAGTTTTACAAGAGTAGAAGCAAAGAAAGAAGTTCCAAGTCAAGGTCCTACAATGACAAAAGATCTTCTAGTCGAGAGCATAATTGCTACAATTGTGGAAGACCCAGACACTATTCCAATGAGTGTACGGTTCCCTACAAAAGAAGAGAAGAATCACCTAAGAGAAGAAGTAGAAGAGAAGAATCACCACCAAGAGAGAGAAGGAGTAGAGATGATTGTTATGAACAAAGAACATCCCGCAGAAACAAGGATTCGGAAAGGAAGGACAAGTCATCAAGGAGCTACACAAAACGAAGACATCAAGCTCATGTTGGTGAATGGGTATCCGGCTCCGACTCCGACAATCACTCCGAGAGAAGCTATCACTCTGATCCGAATATACTCAAGATGAAGGTGTTGCCGGTCTAGCACTTGTGTCAACCAACTCCTACGACATATTTGATTCACCAAATGAAGGACATGGAAGATGCTTCATGGCTAAAGGCCCAAAGGTATCACATCCCGAGTATGTTGATTTCAATAGTGATGAAGATGACTTGTTAGGTGATGATGATCTACTTGTTGATAACTCTAGTGATGAATACTATGATGGAATGCAAATTAATCATGCTAATGAAGATGAAACGAATGATAATGATAAGGATAAGATTGAGATTCTAACTAAAAAACTAAACACTCTTAAGTTATCTCATTAAACTATCTTAGAAGATCATCGAGAACTTTTAAGGACTCATGAGAAGTTACATTTTGAAAAGCTCAACCTTGAGCAAGAGCATGAGTTCTTAAAGGCAATCAATGATGATCTTCGTAAGAAAAGTTCTTCTTACATTGCCAAGCGTTTACTTTTATCCACTTACATGCCTCAAGTCAAGTCTAGTAACAAGAACAAGAAAGATTCTTCCTCTAGTAGTAACAATATCCAATATTGTTGGTTCTAGTAGTTCTCTTGATTACACTAATGATTCTCTTAGCCAAGTTACACTTGAGCAAGAAAATAGCTTATTGAAGGGAATTATAGAGAAAGGTGTTTACAAGAGCCTTGCCGGGAGTAAGAAATTCGAGGAAATTGTACGCAAGCAAGGAAGGCACCGGAAGAACCAAGGTGTTGGTTTTGAATGCAAGTTAAATGCCAATGGAGTTGAGTGGGAAGAAGATCAATACCCCAAGATGAAGTTTTTTCCTCAACAAGAGAAGTATGATCCTACTTCCTTCAAAGGGACACAAGCTCAAGATGATCTTCCACCACAAGACCACAAGCAAAAAGGCAAGGATAAGCTTCAAGAGATTGATGCATTTGAAGAAGCTCCTAAGGCCTTGGTCAAGTGGGTTCCCAAGACTACATCAAGTTCTACTTCATCAAGTACGACTACAACTCCAAGGATTCCCATCAAGATGATGTGGATCCCGAAGAAGAAGAACTAGAGAGTTCTTGAGGGTAACTCCGCCAACATATTTCACTCATATCATTTTGGCAAGAACAAGTGCAATCAACTTCCACATCTTGCACTAGTTCATGGAGTAACAAACCCTCTTGTTGGTAAGACAAGGGACAAGGTAACCTAATGCTTTCATAGACAATCATCTTGTGTGTGCATCACTCTATGTCCATGGATATCCTTGTTTGTTCCTTGTGGGACTAACCCGTGTAGGTATTGAAAGTGCAACTCACTCCAAAGGATTGCTCCAAACAATCTACATCAACATTGATCATCCACATCTTCAACACCTACATGAAGTCATCATCGACAAAACCCAAGGTTAGTTCATCCCTCTTAGGGGGGATCTCACATCTAGGGGAGCTTTACTCTAAGAATTGAGTCAAAGCAACTCTAATGGTGTGAACACAACAATGCTTTATGTAAAAGTGGTAACCCCACTTGAGCTTAAACGATGAGTATGACCTATGATCAAATGTTCTCATTTGACTCCTAAGTCAATATACTCATATATAGATGACCTAGTCATCGCCAATTGCTTGATAGATGCTAGAATTGCTTGTGCATGCTTTGCCACATATTTCATTTGCCATTTTATTGTGTGAGCATGTTGGTTGCATATTTTACTCATTCGAGGACATCCACTTGTTGTTTTGATTGTTTGGTTTCTTTTCTTTTGCCAAGTGGATGGACAAGAATGCCTAAGAATCCTTCTAGCTATCTATGCTTTTCTTGTCTCAAACTCTATTCGTGCTACATCACAAAGTTTGATCAAGTCAGATTCAAACCACTCTGTGTGAGGAGCACACGGAGTCCCCGATTCGTCATAGAATTAAACTTCCAAAACTTCTTTGTGCGTTTCGGTCTGACCAATTCTTCTATTTCGGTCATACCGAGATCACTAAGTCAATCTAGGTTTTCAATCTTGGTGCAACCGATTTGAACTTTTCGGTCACACCGAGTTGCTGTAACTGCTTGCAGTTATGCATCTCGGTGCCACCAAGTTGTTCCACTCAGTCACACCGACAGGGTCAGGCTATATATATCCATGGGCCAAAATTTGGAAATTTCTTTGAACTCTTTCGCCCACGCTCAGCCCGCTCTGCCTCCCTGGGTCTCCGGATTGTTCTCCTCGTCGCCAGCTGCCTCCCGCTATTGGTCTCTGCCGCTGTCAACGGGAATCGTCTCCGCCGTTGCTGCCATAGCAAGTCCATCGCCGAACTAGGGTATGGACTTGATCCTTGTGCTAATCCCACTCCGAATTCCTAGAACATTATTTTGCCATGTATCTTGCCACGATTGAGATCATCTTATCCAAGGAAAACACTCCGTAGTTTAGTTGTGAATTGAAAATTTAGGGTTAGGTTTCCACCGAAACCATCTCGGACCAGCCGAGTTGTAAAACTCGGTTCCACCGATTCGGCTAAGGCTATTGCACATGTGATTCTCGGTCTGACCGAGAATTGCAAATCGGTGTGACCGAGTTCAGGACTTTGTGAAACCCTAGCAGTCTCGGTGCCATCGAACTATGACTCGGTCTGACTGAGTTCACTAGTTTAGGTTCCAAAAGCTGCTTCAGTATCATCTTGTTCACGAATCGGTAGATCCGAAATGCTTTCTATGGAAAACTAAAACTAAGTTTTTGACTCATTCTTTTGCAAAAACCTCTATATTTTGTTATGCTCATCTACTCTACCTCATCTATATCAATTCACAGGGTCTACTGTCAGTGTTTTCAACATGTCTGATCAAAGTGACAGCCAGAACAAGTCTAAGGAGCAGGTTCAGATGAGTGAGGGCACTAGTCCCTCTAGCAGCTATGATGATGGAAGCAGGAGCACACCCAGCAACTTACCCAAGGCAGCCACCAGGGCCAGAAAGAAGAGAACCTTAGATTCTGAGGATGAGGACTATGTGGCTATTGAGGATGAGGCCACTTCCAAGAAGAAGGTGCTCAAGAAGGAGTATGGCACAGCTGCTGCCACTAAGCCTGGTATGAGGACCAAAGCACGTGTAAGAAGAATTCCCATGTCTAAAGCCAGAGCCTCCACTCAAGTATCTTTGGAATCTGAACCCAAAGAGGCTGCTGCAGAAGGGAAGAAGAGGAAGGAAAGGGTCAAGAAGACCATGGCCAGGGTTGTTGGAAAGCCTTCCATGATGGAAGAAGAAGAAGAGGAAGAGGTTGCTGCACCGGCACCCAAAGCTCAAAAGCTTATGGGTGATGTCATCAGGTCAGGGGCTGCTTCATCAAAGCCCAAAGAATCTCCCAAGGAAGCTGATCCAAAGCCCAAATCTGCACCCAACAGGAATACAAGGAACATTCCTGCTAGAGAGAAGAACAAGGCCCCAGTGCCTGAAGCTACCATTGAAGAAGAAGATGAGGCATATCTTGAGAAAGTTGAAGCCCAAAATTCCAGATCACAATGATGTTCATCCTATAGCTGAGGATATGAAGCTAAGGAAGGATGCAGGACTCAGATAGTGGAGATTGACTGATCCCTATGCAGTCAGGAGGAGAACTGCTGTGGACTACAGGTTCCATACAAAGGAACATCAGGACTTCTATGAGACAGTGCTGCTTGACAAGAATCCAATAGTTTCTTATATGAGATGGGTGGACTGGGAGTACATCAGGAAGAATGAAGAGCATTATCCAGGAGTGTATGACAGTTTCAATGCTTGTGGAGTAGATGACTTTGTTGGGCAGAAGCTCACAAAGTGGAATGATGAGCTTATTATGCAGTTCTACTCCACAGTTCACTTCTATGCAGATGGAAGGATTGTCTGGATGTCTGAAGGTACTAGGTACCAATCATCAGTTGAAGAATGGGAAAATTGATCAATGCACCTAAGGAAAATGAGGATGACTTGGATGTCTATGCCAAGAAGAAGAAGGATCACAACTCCATGGCACATATGTACAGAGAGATCCCAGATGCTGCTGTTGAGACATACAAGTTTGGATCAGTACATTACCTTCTGTCAGGATTGCCAACAATCAACTGGATCCTTAGGCACACTATTTTGCCTAAGTCAGGTGATCACAAGATGATCAGAGGCCATGCTATCAACCTACTTCACATATTTGATGTGCCTCAAAAGTTCAAGGTCATGAGCCTCATAGTGGAAACTATCGAGAGAACAACTGCTGACCAAAAGAGAAGTTGTAGGTATGCCCCACAGATACAGGAGCTAATCAATTCCAAGATGGGCACTGGCACATACCTCTTGGACAAGGAACACATGCCCATCTGTCCAGATTTTGAGGACAACACAGTGGTTATGGATGAAAATGAACCATCTTTTGTGCAAGCACAAGCAAAGAAGGAGAAGGCAAGGACTGAAAAGGCTGCAAAGACGCCAACCATTGATGAGGCATCTCAGTACTTCCTGAAGAGCAAGCAGGATCAGCTTGGCTACTTGATTGCCTCCACTCCGAGGATTGAGAAGGGATTGGCCACCCTGACTCAAAACCAGGAGAGCCTGGAGAGGATCATGGAGCAGAAGTTCTATGACTTAGATGTGAACGTCACTGAGATACAGTCAGTTGTTGAGCAACTTCAGGATGACATGCATGAGAGGAAGGGCAAAACTACCACCGATGCTTTTGCTAGAGTGCCCAGGAGTCAAAGATCAGCTGCAGTGCCTATTCTAGACACCAGAGCAACTTCATCTGCACCAGCTATAGCTTCTGTACATCCAGCTCCAGCACCTACTCCACCAGTTCCATCTACATCAACAGAAGTCTTCATCCAAGGAGCCATCTCTACATCACCACCTGAAGACCAAGCCTGAGAGTCGATTTAGTACTATGCATTTACTATGAACTTTTTGGTAACTTGTTGCCAAAGGGAGAGAAAAATGTATAGATCATAGGCTTCGAGAGAAAGTGGTGTTGCTTTTTATTCTCTCTTGTTTTGGTGGTTGAATTTTATTTGCTTGTTTGAGATACTTTATGCTTTTGTGTGATACTTGGATGATCATGCGTTTGATCATATGCTACCTTAATGCTTGTTGGATGACATTATCCTTTTATCTCTATATGATCATTCACTTTGCTTGGTGATGAGTGCATGTATTTAATTATTATCATTTTGAGCGCTCCACCAAGATGTATGTGACATGGAAGAGTAACTCATGATCCTAACTCATTGTGCATTTGCAGTCCAAAGCAAATCTTAAATTATGCACAAATTTAGGGGGAGCTCTTACATTTCACATACTTCTCAAAGCGACAATGTTTTTCAATCTTATTATCATTTGTCGAAGCTTTGATCTATATGTTGTCATCAATTACCAAAAAGGGGGAGATTGAAAGTGCAACTATCCCTAGGTGGTTTTGGTAATTCCTAACAACATATAGCTCATTGAGCTAATGCTATTTCAAGATAAATATTTCAGGAAAGCTCAATGATTGGCATGGCATGGATGAGAAAAGTGGACCCCTCAAAATGCTAAGGACAAAAGGATTGGCTCAAGCTCAAAGCTCAAGACTCTGCATTTTATATTTTAGTGATCCCAGATCACATCGAGTCTATAGGAAATGCCTATACTATCAAGGAGGGATGAGGTGTTGCTTAATGGCTTACTTGCTCGAAGTGCTAAGTGATATGCTCCAAAGCCCTCAAGTACTTTCTCACATCCACATATGACCTAAACCAAAAGTCAAACTCGGCCCCATCGATTCTTTCTATCCGGCGCCGCTGAGTTCAGATGTCATAGCCACTGCCACAAACCCTAGGCAAATCGGTCTCACCGATAGGGATCTCGGTCTCACCGAGATGGGATTGTAATCTCTCTGTTTCCCTTTGTAACGTTTCGTACCACAGAGATGAGCGATCGGTCCCACCGAGCTTGCAATGTAAACTCTCTGTTTCCTTTTCATAACATTTCTGTCTCACCGAAATGAGCGAATCGGTCCCACCGAGTTTACCTGACCAACTCTCTGGTTAGCTTATTACCAAAATCGGTCCTACCGAGTTTGTGTAATCGGTCTCACCGAGATTACGTTATGCCCTAACCCTAACCATATCGGTCCTACCGAGTTGCATGTCGGTCCCACTGAAAATCCTAACGGTCACTAGATTTGCTGAATCGGTCCGACCGAGTTTCTCAATTCGGTCCCATTGAGATTAGCAAGTTGTGTGTAATAGTTAGATTTTGTGTGGAGGCTATATATACCCCTCCACCTCCTCTTCATTCGTGGAGAGAGCCATCAGAACGAACCTACACTTCCAACTTGCATTTTCTGAGAGAGAACCACCTACACTTGTGTTGGGACCAAGATATTCCATTCCTACCA
This sequence comes from Triticum aestivum, assembly GCF_018294505.1. NCBI lineage: Eukaryota > Viridiplantae > Streptophyta > Magnoliopsida > Poales > Poaceae > Triticum > Triticum aestivum. The sequence continues at coordinate 159,003,899 of NC_057807.1, forward strand.
TATGAATCTTGATCTCTAGCCTTCCCCAAGTTTCTTTCCACTCAAATCTTCTTTCCACCAAATCCAAATCCTGTGAGAGAGAGTTGGGTGTTGGGGAGACTATCATTTGAAGCACAAGAGCAAGGAGTTCATCATCAACACACCATTTGTTACTTCTTGGAGAGTGGTGTCTCCTAGATTAGCTTGGTGTCACTTGGGAGCCTCCGACAAGATTGTGGAGTTGAACCAAGGAGTTTGTAAGGGCAAGGAGATCGCCAACTTCGTGAAGATCTACCGCTAGTGAGGCAAGTCCTTCGTGGGCGACGGCCATGGTGGGATAGACAAGGTTGCTTCTTCGTGGACCCTTCGTGGGTGGAGCCCTCCATGGACTCACGCAACCGTTACCATTTGTGGGTTGAAGTCTCCATCAACGTGGATGTATGATAGCACCACCTATCGGAACCACGACAAAAACATCCGTGTCTCCAATTGTGTTTGAATTCTCCAAACCCTTCCCTTTACATTCTTGCAAGTTGCATGCTTTACTTTCCGCTGCTCATATAGTCTTTGCATGCTTGCTTGAATTGTGTTAAGATTTCTTGACTTGTGCTAAGTTAGCTAAAATCTGCCAAAGACTAAAATTGGGAAAAGGATAAGTTTTTATTTGGTCTAGTCTAATCACCCCCCCTCTAGACATACTTTCGATCCTACATCCACCATATCTACCTATGGATTGACTATGATCCTTCAAGTAAGTTGTCATCGGTGCAATAAGGCAATAAAAATTGCTTCTAAAGGTTTTAGATCATTTAGTGTAAGAGAAAATTAAGCGTTGTACGAACTTGTGATTGCGAAGCGACAGACTGCATAATAAAGGTTGCCATCATAAGGGGCAATATAACATGACATTCTCTTGCACTAATGGATTGAACATACAAACAAAAAGCGCATGGCAACCTCTGCTTCCCTCTGCGAAGGGCCTATCTTTTACTTTTATGTATTTACTTTCATGCAAGAGTCAAAGTTCTTCTCTTTATTCCTTTATATTTTCTCTTTTGGCAAGCCCCTATCTTTTGGTGAGGAAAGATCTAGGTAGATATATCCAGTTGAATATGGGTGGCATGAGTTATTATTGTTGACGTCACCCTTGAGGTGAATACGTTGGGAGGCGAAACTATAATCCCCTATCTTTCTATGTGTCCGGTTGAAATGTTTTCCTCATGTGTACGCGGTGAGTGATAGCAATCATAGAAGACTATATGATGGTTGAGTATGTGGACTTGTCTAAAGGCTCTGATACGTGACCCTTCCTGAAAAGATGATGAGTTGTAGTTGCAAAGTTGACTGAGAATATAGTTTGTTGGCTTCCAATAGAGTTTATACTTTATATTTCGATGTTGTGATGAATTGTTACTTATTCATGAGAAGTCTATGATAAAATTTTTATGGTAAAAGTTTTATGTTTAAGTTTGTTGCTATTATAATAATCTACATGATGCTTCTATGTCTGTATTTTTTTATCGACACCTCTCTCTCTCTAAGCATGTGGACATGTTTTTTGATTTTGGTTTTCGCTTGGAGACAAGCAAGGTCTAAGGTTAGGGGAGTTGATACGTCCCTTTTGCAACATGTTTATCTACTGTTATTTATGTTGTATTATTGCATAATAATGCTTTTTGGAGTAATTCTAATGCCTTTTCTCTCATAATATGCAAGGTACACACAAAGAGTGAGAATTTTGGCAGCTGGAAATCTGGACCTGAAAAAGCTATGTTAGGCTACCTATTCTGCACAACTCCAAATGAGCTGAAACTTCACGAGGATTTTTATGGAATAAATGAGAATAATTGGAGCAAATAAGTACTAGAGGGGGCCCATGAGGTGGGCACAACCCACCCGGGCGTGCCAGGGAGCCCAGGCGCGCCCTGGTGGGTTGTGCTCCCCTCGGCCCACCTCTGGTGCCCCTCTTCTAGTACATAAGTCATTTTGACCTAGAAAAAATAAGGAGAGGACTTTCGGGACGAAGCGCCGCCGTCTCGAGGCGGAACTTGGGCAGGAGCACTTTTGCCCTCCGGTGGAGCGATTTCGCCAGGGGAACTTCCCTCCCGAAGGGGGAAATCATCGGCATCATCATCACCAACAACTCTCCCATCTTTGGGAGGGCGATATCCATCAGCATCTTCAACAACACCATCTCCTCTCAAACCCTAGTTCATCTCTTGTGTTCAATCTTTGTATCAGAACTATAGTTCGGTGCTTGTGGGTGATTAGTAGTGTTGATTACATCTTGTTGTTGATTACTATATGGTTTATTTGGTGGAAGATTATATGTTCAGATGCATTATTCTATTTAATACCCCTCTAATCTTGAGCATGATTATCATTTGTGAGTAGTTACTTTTGTTCTTTAGGTCAGGGGAGAAATCATGTTGCAAGTAATCAAGTGAACTTGATATGTGTTCGATATTTTGATGATATGTATGTTGTGATTCCCTTAGTGGTGTCATGTGAATGTTGACTACATGACATTTCACCATATTTGGGCCTAAGGGGATGCATTTTGGAGTAGTTATTAGATGATGGGTTGCGAGAGTGACAGAAGCTTAAACCCTAGTTTATGCGCTATTCTGAAAGGGACTGATTGGATCCAAAAGTTTAATGCTATGGTTACAATTTATTCTTAATACTTTTCTCATAGTTGCGGATGCTTGCAAGGGGGTGAATCATAAGTAGGAGGTTTGTTCAAGTAAGAACATCACTGATACGTCCATTTTGCATCATGCTTTTATATCAATATTGATTGCATTATGGGCTACTATTGCACATTATATCTCAATACTTATGGCTATTCTCTCTTATTTTACAAGGTTTACCATGAAGAGGGGGGATGCCAGAAGCTGGAATTCTGGCTGG